>NW_016816568.1:1023161-1025574 GCF_001698545.2 Rhinopithecus bieti
AAAAGTGTAGGTGTTTTTAAACTCTATTTAAGCTGTAATTATAATACAAAACTACTAAATTAATTTTAATTATTCCAAATAATTAGCTTTTTTCATAAAAGCTAATTTAAATTTGGGGCAAGTGGATTGTTAATGGTACATATTGGTATTAAAGTTTGTGTAATGTTACATAAAGTGGTTACATTACAAAATATAGATTGTTTAAGCTTGCATAAACATCTGTATAAAACAAATTTATAACTGATTATAAGAATTGTGTTTCTAGCTGAATGAAGAAATTTTAAAACCTGGTTCCATATATTACAAATCATGAGCCAGGACTTTGATAGGGGAGGAACCGGGGCTTTGGCTCCCAAAATCTGTCACATACCCCTTCCCACAACAAGTACACAATCTATGGAAAATTTGTGCTTATCATAATTACAGCTTTAAGTAATTCCCCTCCTCTTTGGATATTGTATATTGGCATACTACAGAGGTTCAAAACAACTGTAATAACATGCATATTAAGAGAATTTGCATTTTATAAATAGTACAAGATAGTAGTAAAAAATTGGACATTTAACAATATGAAGCAACTAAGAGTTGCTTAATGAGGTGTCATTTCCGAATGGGATGTTTATTTATGGTTTTGGCTACTATTGCTCTTTGGTGTGTTTGTGGAATAGAAATTTTCCAAGCTATTATGAAGAATCAATAATTAACCAAATGTATTTAATTCCTAAAAGACTAAAACTGAAATTATTATCATGTAAAGATGGCATCTGTCCTAGGCAGCTTGGTTTTATGCAGTTTGTCCTTTTAATTTTCAGGAATGAGACCTCTTGAACCCTCCCCTCCAATGCAGCCCCTACTAAGGAGGAGTTTAAGGAGCCATACATAGTTCTATAATTCAAATCAAGTAAACACGCTCCTTGTCCCAGGTTAACTTGTGCTGCCTCAGTCGCTGTTTAAATATTTTATATGCACTGTTAACCTGCCTGCCCATTACCCTATTACTTTTAATGGATAAACTACTGTTCCCTGGGCAGTTGTCTCTTAACATCCCACCCTAAACTTGCCAACCCTCATATGAAGGCCTCAGGCTTGTTACTGGCAAAGGTCAGAAGTCTTAAGCTAGTGACCTTGCAGGCTAAAGTAGGCCTTGAATTTGTTTGACCAGCACTACATTAAAAAATAAAAAAGAACGAAATGTCTGGTAGGGGGGAGGGCATGCACCTCCAAGTTTCATTGTTGCAGCCCCTCCCATCTTAACTCTGGTCTCTTTTACTTTTAAAGTACCATCCTTATATACCAAAAGTATTTGAATTTTAACACTTATTGATCTTTTATTTCCCTAAACCATGTAGTAATTATTTGCTGATTTCCTAATGTATTATTATTTCTGTCACATCATTGTTTTTTACAGATAATAAAACTATCAGACCTGGGCTTCAATAAAGCCCCCCTTAGTGGCCGTGATTGACAAGTGGTCAGGCTGCACCAGGCCATGCTGTGAATGCTCTTTAGGAAGTCTTTTCTCAAGGTTTTGAAGATGTTAATGTCTGGATGACAAAAGTGGTACCTGAGTCACCTTACTTATGCTTATTAGTTGTTTCTTAATGGGACATGAAAACTCCTAATTTAATAAGTAAAAGTTGCATTATGTTGTGATGTTATATTGTCAGGGTCATCAATAGAATTGTCTTTAAGGAGTTGGAAATGATACTGGATGTCACAGGTTATGATGTGTTTATTGTGTTTTCTAATTTTTTCTAAACTTGAATATTTTATCTTGAATGTCAATTACTTGTTTTGTAGACTAAGTTACTAAAGTAATTAAGTAGTGGGGTTAAAACTATTAAAATGTCACACTACTCCCTATCTCTTAAAGACCCTGTTTGCTGTATAGCCACTCCTTGGAGTGGCTATACACCAACTGCAAAGGACACAGGGAAAGTATCTGTGGGTGGTGACACTGGGGCATGGGAGGTACCTAAAGGGTTAGGAGTTGGGGAAGAAGAAGCATTTCTTTACAGCCAGGGGCTGGGCATCATATTTAATTACCACTTTCTTTTTTTTTTTTTCTTGTACTCTATTGGTTGAAAATAGTAACTATTTTCCACCTAACTTCTCTAATTACCAACTGTGTATCTTTCTGGCCTTATTCTATGTAATTTATTTGGTGTCCGTTTTGCAGGTAAATCACATAGTGAGTATCCAGAGAGGACCAAGTTATGTTTTAAACTTTTCTTTATTTAAAAGTTTTATAAACTTTTAAACTTTCTTTAAAAGTTTTATAAACTTTTCAAACTTTCTTAAAAGTTTTATAAGCTTTTCAAACTTTCTTTAAAAGTTTTATAAACTCTTTAAACTTTCTTTAAAAGTTTTAAACTTTTGAAATTAAAGTTTTTTAAACTTTTTTAGACTTTTA
>NW_016816568.1:1026993-1045368 GCF_001698545.2 Rhinopithecus bieti
CCTCCTCCCCCTCCCCCTCCCCCCAACAACAACAACAACAACAACTCCAAGCACACCGGCCATAAGAGCGCGTGTGTCCCCAACATGACCGAACGAAGGAGGGACGAGCTCTCTGAAGAGATCAACAACCTAAGAGAGAAGGTCATGAAGCAGTCCGAGGAGAACAACAACCTGCAGAACCAGGTGCAGAAGCTCACAGAGGAGAACACCACCCTTCGAGAGCAAGTGGAACCCACCCCTGAGGATGAGGATGATGACATCGAGCTCCGCGGTGCTGCAGCAGCTGCTGCCCCACCCCCTCCAATAGAGGAAGAGTGCCCAGAAGACCTTCCAGAGAAGTTCGATGGCAACCCAGACATGCTGGCTCCTTTCATGGCCCAGTGCCAGATCTTCATGGAAAAGAGCACCAGGGATTTCTCAGTTGATCGTGTCCGTGTCTGTTTCGTGACAAGCATGATGACCGGCCGTGCTGCCCGCTGGGCCTCAGCAAAGCTGGAGCGCTCCCACTACCTGATGCACAACTACCCAGCTTTCATGATGGAAATGAAGCATGTCTTTGAAGACCCTCAGAGGCGAGAGGCTGCCAAACGCAAGATCAGACGCCTGCGCCAAGGCATGGGGTCTGTCATCGACTATTCCAATGCTTTCCAGATGATTGCCCAGGACCTGGATTGGAACGAGCCTGCGCTGATCGACCAGTACCACGAGGGCCTCAGCGACCACATTCAGGAGGAGCTCTCCCACCTCGAGGTCGCCAAGTCGCTGTCTGCTCTGATTGGGCAGTGCATTCACATTGAGAGAAGGCTGGCCAGGGCTGCTGCAGCTCGCAAGCCACGCTCGCCACCTCGGGCGCTGGTGTTGCCTCACATTGCAAGCCACCACCAGGTAGATCCAACCGAGCCGGTGGGAGGTGCCCGCATGCGCCTGACCCAGGAGGAAAAAGAAAGACGCAGAAAGCTGAACCTGTGCCTCTACTGTGGAACAGGAGGTCACTACGCTGACAACTGTCCTGCCAAGGCCTCGAAGGCTTCGCCGGCGGGAAACTCCCCGGCCCCGCTGTAGAGGGACCTTCAGCGACCGGGCCAGAAATAATAAGGTCCCCACAAGATGACGCCTCATCTCCACACTTGCAAGTGATGCTCCAGATTCATCTTCCGGGCAGACACACCCTGTTCGTCCGAGCCATGATCGATTCTGGTGCTTCTGGCAACTTCATTGATCACGAATACGTTGCTCAAAATGGAATTCCTCTAAGAATCAAGGACTGGCCAATACTTGTGGAAGCAATTGATGGGCGCCCCATAGCATCGGGCCCAGTTGTCCACGAAACTCACGACCTGATAGTTGACCTGGGAGATCACCGTGAGGTGCTGTCATTTGATGTGACTCAGTCTCCATTCTTCCCTGTCGTCCTAGGGGTTCGCTGGCTGAGCACACATGATCCCAACATCACATGGAGCACTCGATCTATTGTCTTTGATTCTGAATACTGCCGCTACCACTGCCGGATGTATTCTCCAATACCACCATCGCTCCCACCACCAGCACCACAACCGCCACTCTATTATCCAGTAGATGGATACAGAGTTTACCAACCAGTGAGGTATTACTATGTCCAGAATGTGTACACTCCAGTAGATGAGCACGTCTACCCAGATCACCGCCTGGTTGACCCTCACATAGAAATGATACCTGGAGCACACAGTATTCCCAGCGGACATGTGTACTCACTGTCTGAACCTGAAATGGCAGCTCTGCGAGATTTTGTGGCAAGAAATGTGAAAGATGGGCTGATTACTCCAACGATTGCACCTAATGGAGCCCAAGTTCTCCAGGTGAAGAGGGGGTGGAAACTGCAAGTTTCTTATGATTGCCGAGCTCCAAACAATTTTACTATCCAGAATCAGTATCCTCGCCTATCTATTCCAAATTTAGAAGACCAAGCGCACCTGGCAACGTACACTGAATTCGTACCTCAAATACCTGGATACCAAACGTACCCCACATATGCCGCATACCCGACCTACCCAGTAGGATTCGCCTGGTACCCAGTGGGACGAGACGGACAAGGAAGATCACTATATGTACCTGTTATGATCACCTGGAATCCACACTGGTACCGCCAGCCTCCGGTACCACAGTACCCGCCGCCACAGCCACCGCCTCCACCACCACCGCCGCCGCCGCCTCCATCTTACAGTACCCTGTAAATACTTGTCACGTCCTTCAGGATCTCTACCCTCAAAATTTATTCCTGTTCAGCTTCTCAATCAGTGACTGTGTGCTAAGTTTTAGGCTGCTGTATCGTCAGGCCACCTGAGGCACATCCTCTCTGAAACGGCTATAGAAGGTCAGGGCCACCCTGGACTGGCACACATTCTAAAACACCAGAAGACCTTCAACATTTTCTGAGAGCAACAGAGTATTTGCCAATAAATTATCTCTCATTTTTCCACCTTGACTGCCAATCTAACTAAAATAATTAATAAGTTTACTTTCCAGCCAGTCCTGGAAGTCTGGGTTTTACCTGCCAAAACCTCTGTCACCATCTAAATTATAGGCTGCCAAATTTGTTCTTTAACATTTACAGAGAAGCTGATGCAAATGCAGGAAATGCTGATTTCTTTATGGAGGGGGAGACAAGGAGGAGGAGGACATGACTTTTCTTGCAGTTTCGGTACCCTCTTTAAATCACTGGAGGACCGAGACCTTACTAAGGAAGCCAAAATTATCGGTGCAGTATGGAAAGGCTTCCGTGATCCTCTCGCTGCACCCTTAGAAACTTCACCATCTTCAAACTCCACTGCCATGGTTCTGTTAATTCTCAAGGAGCAGCAACTCGACTGGTTCTCCCAGGAGCAGGCAAAACCCTTGTAACATGAAACATCTCAGGCTTGAAAAGAAAGTGCTCTCTCAGATGGACTCTTGCATGTTAAGAGTGTGCCTTCACATCGTGGTGCAAATCACATGTACCCAAGGACTCTGGCTTTGACATAACACCTTACCATCATCATGCCATAGTGGCTTCCACGAAGCATTAAACCTGGTAACCAGAGATTACTGGTGGCTCCAGGGGTGTTAGATGTTCGTGAAATGTGACCACATCTCAATTACCTTCGAGGGCTAAAGAATAGCAGATCAAAAGGACTCCAAAATCCCGTACCCAACTCTTAAAAGATTTGTCCTGGTACTTCAGAAAGAATTTTCATGAGTGTTGTTAATTGGCTGGAAAAGCACCAGCTGACGTTTTGGAAGCATCTATCCATGTGTCTGTCTCCATGTGCATCTGGGCATTCCATCTTCAGTCCCCTCATTAGACTGTAGCGTGTTAGGATGTGTGGAGAGAAGAGAAATGATTTAGCACCCAGATTCACACTCCTATGCCTGGAAAGGACATCTTTGAAGAAGAGGAATTAGGGCTGTGGACACTGTCTTGAGGATATGGACTTCCTTAGTGAACTCCATATTACTTGACGGTAACCACTTCAGAAGGATCAGAATCCATATAATGAAAAGGGTCCATCTAGAGGATGGAGCTGATGTGAAGCTGCCAATGGATGAAAAGCCTCAGAAAGCAACTCAAAGAACTCAAAGCAACGAACAACACAAGAGTTGTCTTCAGCCAAGTGACACCTCTGGTGTCCCCTGGATGCTTTGTGCTAACCTGGGACTGCCTGACTTTCTTTAGCCTGGTCCCTTGCTACTACCTTGAACTGTTTTATCTAACCCTAACCTCTCTTTTTCTGTTTAATTCTTTACTACTGCCATTGACCCTGCTGCAGGATTTGTATCATTTTCTTGCCTGGTTGCTGAGACTCCATTTTGCTGCCACACACAGAGATGTAACAGGAGGCTTTAATTGCCAAAACACAGTTTGAGCGGTAGAAAACAACATTGTGTGTATCTCAAATTGCCTGACGTGAAGAGGAGTCTTAACGGTGAAGTTTCACTTTTCATCAGCATCATCTTTCACATGTTCATTATCAACCACCCTTATTCTTGCATGTTTAAATACTTAAAATTTTAGTGTAATTTTAGTGTAAGTGTTTTGAAGTGGTGACTAGGCTTTCAAAAATTTCCATTGAATTACAAAGTACTATCCAATTCTTACTGTTAGAGTTAAACTAAGTAAAAATGATAAGTAACATAGTGTAAAATATTTCTTTACTGTGAAGTTCTTACAACGCTGTGAATGAGAGGCTCCTCAGAACTGGAGTATTTGTATAACAGTTCATCCTGTTCATCTTCAATTTTAACATCATATATAATTTCAATTCTATTAATTGGGCCTTTAAAAATCATATAAAAGGATATAAAATTTCAAAAGAGAACCCTAATTGACTATTTAATCCAAAACAACTTTTTTTCCTTCAATGGAATCAGAAAGCTTGTCAACCACTCATGTGTTTTAGAGTAATTACTTTTAAAATGGTGCATTTGTGCTTCTGAACTATTTTGAAGCGTCACTTCTGTTTACCTCAAGTATCAATTCATCCTCCATACCTTTGAATTCAAGTTGTTTTGTGTCAAATTTACGGTTGTCAATTGATCTTCAAGCTGCAGGGTGCCTAGAAATGGGTCATTGTCTGTAGCCCTGGCATGTGCACACGGACATTTGCCACCACTGCAAGCAAAAGTCTGGAGGAGTTCCCCAACGACAAGAATGATCAGGGAGAATATGCTGCTGTGGGTTAACAACTCAGAAAGTCCCTGATCCACATTTGGCTGCTTACTAAAGCTTGTGATTAACTTTTTGGCAGTGTGTACTATGCTCTATTGCTATATATGCTATCTATAAATGTAGATGTTAAGGATAAGTAATTCTAAATTTATTATTCTATAGTATTGAAGTTTGGTTAAGTTTCCTTTCACTCAATTGATTTCTTTTGTTATTAATCAAATTTATGTTAATTGGATCCTTTAATTTTTTTGGCATTTTCCAACAAAAATGGCTTTATTCATAAGAAAGGAAAAAATCAATGGAATTTGATATCTAAAGAAGTTAGAAAGGGAGCAAAATAAAAAACATGAAGGAGATAGATTATTAAGCAAAATCAATAGCTGAGTTTTTGAAACAAACTGGCAAAATTAATTAATTGACTTTTGGCCCAAATTTACATTGTTAATTAAATCAAGAAGGAAGAAGATCTAAGAGCTCCCATTGATAGGCAAGCCTAGAGAGAACTAGCTAAATTTATCATGCTAGGATATTGAAACAGAGAAAGTTTACATACATTTATGAAGGGTCAATTTAGTTTGGACAGTGAGGTATTTGTCCTAGATAGTGGAAAAAAGGAGAATTAGTCTGATGGAATCATGAAGTAATACAGTGAACTTGCAGGTGCACAAAATAAGAGGGCCACATCTATATGGTGCAGTCTGGAATTCTGTTTAAGTTTGCAGGTACCTCTTGGACTTCTGAATTGATCCAGTTGTCATCCACCACAGACATCTCACATCAGATACAGACAGTTCCAAGATTGACAACAGAGAACACCCTGCTGGAAAGACCTGGGCAGAAATGGAGAGCCCTGCGGGAGCCATGTTACATTTTCATCTAAAGAGAGAAGACACATCTGATGAGACTGAAAGTTCTTTGTTGTTTTAGATTGTAGAATGGTATTGAATTGATCTGTGGAAAATTGCATTGCTTTTATTTCTTTGTGTAATCAAGTTTAAGTAATAGGGGATATATAATCATAAGCATTTTAGGGTGGGAGGGACTATTAAGTAATTTTAAGTGGGTGGGGTTATTTAGAATGTTAGAATAATATTGTGTATTAGATATTGCTATAAGTGGGCATGTGTACTTACTTGTGACCCTTTACCCTGTGATTGCTATCCTTAAAGATTTCAAATAAACTCAGAGGGAACTGCAGGGAGACCAACTTATTTAGAGTGAATTCGACATGGATAAAAACCCTAGTGGGAGAAAGTTCAAAGGTGATTAGATTAATAGTTTAATAGAGGATGAGTGCCCTTTGATAAATTACTGCTGGAATGAAATTGTCAATGATGGATGGTAAATTTTCATGGAAGTTATAAAAGTGATAAATAAAAACCCTTGCTTTTACCCCTGTCAGTAGCCCTCCTCCTACCACTGAACCCCATTACCCCTACCCCCTCCTTCTAACTTTATTGCTGTATTCTCTTCACTCTATATTGCTCTCTATTTGCTAATATTGCATTGCTGTTACAATAAAAATTCAATAAAGATTTAGTGGTTAAGTGCAAACTGTGTCCTGATCATTTCAGCATCGAGGGAATGGGGTGGGGTAGGGTGGGGAAGGCTGAGAGAGTAGGGAGGGTGGGGGAGGCTACGAGTAGGGATAGTAGAGTAGGGTGGGGCTGTGGGGAGGGTGGGATTGTGGGAAGGGTGGGGAGGTAGGGAGGTGGGAGGCAGGAGGGTGGGTAGGATAGGGGTGGAATTGAGTTTGAGATAGTGGGGTGGTGGTATAAAGAACATTGTCTATTACAACCCAGTATGAATTATATAGCCAGAATACTCCAGGAAATCAGTTATTCCAGCTGCAAAAGTTTAACATATAAAATGAAGGTACACAATTAATAACAACTCTGGTGATACAGTATCACACACTTTAACATCAGTTTTACTTTAAATACTTGAGATTCATTAATAGAAAATTATGAAGTATTAGGACATAGAAGAAGACATAAATGCAGTAGAGATGTGTGGGAAATTAACACACAGATTTATACCAATTAACACTAAAACAATATAATGAGAGCAATAGTGAAATTCATCTAAGGAAAAAGTGGCAACTGGTGTTCACAAGGCACTCATCCTATCAGATTTTAAAACACTGTGACCCCACTCAGGGTTGTAGAATAACAGACCGCATATAGGAAGCCTGAAAAAGGGTTTCAAAGGGCTGCTGTGTTCATATGACATGATAGTCACATAAATATGACTGTTTATTGGGAAGATAGTGACTAAAAGGAAAAATCTAGAACTAATGAAAACACACAACTAAAAACTGTCTACCCTTAGAAGCAAGCTACCAGAGTAGCTCTCCATCAAGCAGAGCTCACAAACTCCAAATGTGTGCAGGGTGGTGGGTGGATTTGAAGAAATTGGGAGTGAGGGTCCTCGGCCAAGAACTACTGAGTTATTAAGTACTTGCCCTGGGAGTTCCTTAAAATTGAACCTGATGCAAAAGTGAATAGCCAAATCATGTTGAAAGAAAATGGAAATATCTTATTCATTCCTATTTGTTACACCTAGACTCCTCCCCATCTGGGCCCCACTTCTTTCCATAATCCACGTGAT
Source organism: Rhinopithecus bieti (assembly GCF_001698545.2). Lineage (NCBI taxonomy): Eukaryota > Metazoa > Chordata > Mammalia > Primates > Cercopithecidae > Rhinopithecus > Rhinopithecus bieti. Next base: position 1,034,285 of record NW_016816568.1, read on the forward strand.
TAAACAAAAACAGAAAAAGGTGCTCAGCCTCAAGATATTAAGTTATGCAGCTGTATGACAAAGCTAGTCCAGAACAATAAACTTATTTTACATAACAATTGCAATATTTTTTGAAGCCTTTTATGAAATGAATAAAGACTCCCTCTTATCTAGTGTAGTAGATGCTAGCAATTAATCAAAACAACTAATTACAATCAAAACAACTACAATCAAAACAATTGTTTAGAATGATTACCACACTATGTTAACTTAAAAAACAAATATACATTCATTTGGTCAGTCTTAATAGAGGTGCGTGTTCCACTGATTGGAGCTCTGAGTTGCCCTTTTGAATAATTTAAATCATCGGCACAAAATATTACACAGCAATGGGAAAATAACTTTTAAAAACATAAAGGCAATTAAATATTCATGAGGATAAGAATCACTCTTGAGCCACACCTCAAAAAATTGCATAAATCAAGGACTACAAGAAGGAAGAATAACTTATTGGTATGAGGAGGGTAAACTAATAAATCTAAGATGAATTAAATTAATAAAGATAACACGCACAACAGAATGGAAACATATTTGGTACATACCTATAAAAGATTTGATAACTAATTCACTACGCAAACCACCTCATATTTTGCTAGAAAATTAAACACACAATCCCCACCCTTTACTCCTTATCCTCGGGTTCGACATCTACATTCAACCAATCTCAAATGGAAAATACTCAGAAAAAAAAAGTAAAAAAAAATACAAAGATAAAAATAAAAATCAACAATACAACTATTTACATAGAATTTACATTGTATTAGGTATGCATACAGGAGGGTGTGCATAAGTTATATGCAAATACTATGGATTTACATGAGGGACTTGAGCATCTTCAGATTTTACTATCAGCAGGGTGGGAGGTACTGGAACCTATTACCTTCATACACCAAGCGACAACTGTATTTGAAGAAGAATCTGGAAGGATGGATAAATAACAAAAAGAGAGTATGTGTGTGTGGTATGTTCAATAACAATTTATTAATTTTTTTCAATGTTCAAGGCAGTAGGCTAGGTCTAAGGGAATGCAACTCAGGGCACAGACTTTGGACTACGACACCTAATGCAGTTGAAAGGTGAGCACCCAAGGGTTCTCTAGCTAGGTGTCTTAGTCCATTTTCGTTGTTATAAAAGAATACCTGAGACTGAGTAATCAACAAAGAAAAGTAGTTTATTAAACTCACAGTTCTGCAGGCTGCGAAGTTCAAGGACATGGTCCTGGCTTCTGGCAAGGACTTTCAAGCTTTGTCACAACCTGGCTGAGAAGGTCAAAGGGGAAGAAGACATATGCAAATAGAAAAACCTGAGGGGCATCCTGGCTTTATATCAACCCACTCTTAAGGAAACTAATCCAGTCACTACCTCAAGAACAGCACCAAGCCATTCATGAGGCACTTGCCCCCATATCCCAGACACCTCCTACTAGCTCCATGCCTGCCAACACTGCCACAGTGGGGATCAAATTTCAACATGAGTTTTGGTAAGGACAAACAAACCATATCCATATGATAAGACCCGAGTACTCCAACTGTTCTTAGGCACCATAGTTGCCCAAGTCATTTGTGAGTAGGCAGCATTTAATTTTCATTTAGTGCAGACAAAGGATATTTGACATTTAAGATTTTTTCTAGAATACACTAAACTTCTTAAATATTTATTTTTACTAATATTTTTTCAATTGAGGATTAGAAAGAATGAACAAGAGAAATGATTCCTTCCTCCCAAATTGACCTCCCAAGCAACCCTTTTAGCATATAATAAAATTCCCTTATTCTATTCCCAGATAATCCCTAGAGGTAGTTGACAGCTGTATATCTAGAATCCCAGTTCCTGGAAACTCGGGATAATTTACAGAATAACATTTTGATCCAAGACAGTGAAAAAATAGAGCAAGTGAATCTTTGGAATATCATTAAATCATTAATTGCTATTTTCTATTTAGCCTTATAGTCCTTACATAAGAAAATCCATGAATTAAAATGAATTATAACTTATATAACTTTAAATCATTGGCTAGTTATTCTCAATCAGTCCATGTTACACAAAAGAAATAGGTGGAATTTAGACTCAGAGATAGCACCTTATAAAATTTATTATAGATAAAATTCTTTTAAAATACAAATATTTTTTCCTATTTTATTTCTAAGAGGTTTCAACATTACTTAAATCTCATATATATCAGCCTGATGTTAGAATAAATATAATAAAATAACACAGCATCCTACTTTCTAGGTATAAGTTGATGTGAAGACTACACATGCTCATTTCTACTTTAAGTCTCTTGAGTAATACCCTAAGTTTCATCACTGCCTGCAGTTCTTAAGGTTAAAGTAGGGTGAATGATATTTTGCTAGCTTTTGAACCACAACATTGGTACAGCAAATTACCGTATCAGTCCAAGTCTGAAATACTACCCAATTGTGACAACTGGGCTTAAGTCTTCTTACTAAGCACTAAACCTCATCAAAATCCATGTTGAGGTTGGAAGAGTGTTCACTAATGACCTCTCTTTTCTTTTGTACCTACTTGAGAATGAACACAGGTAGTTAGATGTGGATTAAAATGCATCTTTATTATAGTCAAGCTAAGTTGTAGAATGCAATTTGGACCTTAGGTTAAAATTATCCATCCTATTCCTTTCCTCCTCCCCAATTCTGGATCCGAGGATGAGATGTGCTCAGAGTAAATACACTACACACCCACCTCAAGGAGGCACATGAGCTGCCTCACACCCATCAAGAACTTGGGAGAGGAACAAAAGCAAGGCAGATATGCCTACAAGCCTACCTTTTTAAGACAAGGTCTATGTAGATTGCATATAAGTATAGAGTATACAACTGAAGCCCCAGTTGTTCTCAGGACATTGTCAACACCGATATGTAAGGTTTCTCCGGTCCAGTGATAACTCTTATCAGGAGATACATATCAGATTGGACTTATTTGCACATATGTAAAATTTACAACCAGAGGGCTAGGGGTTGCATGTATGTCTAGTGCAGCATATTAGGGTTCACTAAGTATAAAAATCCTGATTAAGAACTTGATGACACTTGTTCCTACTTCAGGGGACCTGCTGTCCTTTGTTCCCCTAATATTGAAAGATCAAGTCTCTGACCTAATACCCTGGACTTCACTGTGATGAGAGTCCTCACAGTGATTCCAATCCACAGTGATAGCCTAAAGGACCACTTTGAAGAAGACACATTCCTACCTAGGAGATGATTAATGAACCATCACAGACACCCACCTAGAGATTAAAAGGTGGTGTTCTATACCTACTCCAAAGAAATCTGTGAGATATTTTTATTATAAACAGGAAAGTGTAGTTTAGACAGTTTAGTTTTACATAGGAATTTTTTTTTAGGTGAAGTCTCACTCTTTCACCCAGGCTGGAGTGTGGTGTTGTGATCTTGGCTCACTGCAAGCTCTGTTTCCCAGGTTCAAGTGATTCTCCTGCCTCAGCCTCCCAAGTAGCTAGGATTACAGGCACCTGCCACAATGCTCAGCTAATTTTTCCCAAAGTGCTGGGATTACAGTTATGAGCCACTGTGCCTGGCCAGGTGCTTATTTTATTATTGTAAATAATGCTGCATTGAACTAGTAATTCTGAAGGATTAAATCTTAAAGTAGCAATCAAGGGGTGGGTTGAGCGAGTGACAATGAGCAGTCAACCCTAAGAGAAGTGTTTTATTACTGAAATTGCTTAGAATTGCTGGCGCATAGTGATAATACAAAGAATAACTTTTGGTTGGTTTTCTTCTTTTTTTTTTTTAACTCTCTCCAAACCCCTTGATTACCTATATCCTGGGCAAATCTTCCCACTGACCTGCCTCTGGTAGGCCACTGGGTTCTTAAAATGGGTATTAATTCTTTCAAAAAGAACACACATTTGAAATTGATGATACCTTTTCCTTAGTCCTCTCACCCTCCAGAGGTCATAAAAATTTGTAATCCCAACAATAGTATGAGAAAGTGGCAGATTTATTACACCTTAAAAAATGCTGGATATTATTGCAGCCATCAAAAGGAAAGAGATCGTGTCCTTTGCAGGGACATGATGGAGCTGGAAGCCATTATCCTCATCAAGCCAACACAAGAACAGAAAACCAAACACTGCATGTTCTCACTTATAGGTGGAAGCTGAATAATGAGAACACACGGACACAGGAACACACACTGAGGCCTATTGAGGGGGCAGAGGGAGGGACAGTATCTGGATAAATAGCTAATGCATGTGAGGCTTAATACCTAGTCGATATGTTGATACATGCCACAAACTACCATGGCACATGTTTACCTATGTAAAAAAACTGCATGTCCTGCACATGTAGCAGGAGCTTAAAATAAAGAATTTTTTTTTTTAAAAGACAAACTTTTGCTTAAAATGCTGGATATTATCAGTGTGATTTATTTTACCAATTCAGTAGACAAAATATAATATAATAGCTGTTTTAATTTTTTTAAGTATTGGAGAGTTTGAGCTGCTCACATTATTGGGCTTTTGTATTTCTTCTTTGAATAGCTTATTTTATGGTCACACATTTTTCCAGTTATTGATGGTCTCTATGCTATAAAGCAAGCTCAGAAAAGTTCTATCCCATTCCAAAATTAAAATATATTTCAACATGTTTCTCTATTTCTTTTGCAATTTTTAAAAATGTTGATACTTTTGACCCTTCTAGAACCTTTTAAAATTATGATGTTACTTAAGAATCATTTATTTTATATTGTTAACCATTTTTCTATCATAATTTACTAAGCAGACCAGTAGCATCCATGGGTCCCCCAAGAGATCCATAGATTCAGGGCAAATCTGTGAATCTGAATGGAAAAATATTCCCTTTTGTTTTCACTAACATCTAATTGATATGTATACTTTCCTTCAATGATGAGCATAGGAAACAAACTACAGTAGTAATATCTGTATCCCTGACTTGCCTACCAATAGAAATTAGAGATTTTTATATCAAATTGCAATTACAGATATCTAAAATAATGTTTTAGTCATTATTACTTAGAAATTGCTGCAGTTAGTAAACTTAGCACATCATATTTTGGCCAAAGTAATTCTATCAGGAAGTAAGGTTTATATTCTTTGCTTAGATGGAGCTCCCATAATGTTTGATAATGTCTCCAGTTTTTCCTACTTTTAGGGAAAAGAAAGTGCTTTGCATCATCATTTAACATATTCGTGTACTCACAACAAAACTCTTCCTACAGTCTTAAAATAAGTTTTGTCAACAGACATAAAACTAATTAACTTTATCAGAAAAGTTATGTGAATCATTTCATTTAAAATTTTGTCAAGGAATGGGCAAAGGATGTGATCACCAGCAGAGAAGTTTGCTGGCTTTTAAGAGAATAAATCTTCCTATGCTTATTGAGCACAAGTTGTACATTTTATGAAACAATAATAACAAAAAATACTTTTTGAACATTGTCTTTGTCCAGTTTGAGCTGCTGTAACAAAATACCTTAGACTGGGTAATTTATACACAACATAAATTTGTTGGTTACAGTTCTGGATGCTGTAGTTCAAGATAAAACCAGAAGATTTCAAGTTTAAAATAAATACAAGATAAAGTAAGCAGATTTGGTATCTGGTTTTATCTAGTCTCTGCTTCAAAGATGGCACTTTCTAGCTGTGTCCTCAGATGCCAGAAGGGCAAACAAGCTCCCTCAAGCCTTTATAAAAGCACTAATCTAATTTATGAGGTCTCCACTTCCCAAAGGCCTCCGGTTTGCCTCCTGAACACCTCATCTCTCAATACCTGTTGCACTGGGGGTTAGATTTCAACCTGTGAATTTTGGTAGTAAAACCATATTCAGATCACAGCATTTCACCCTGATCCCCCAAATTCATGTTCTTGTCACATGCAAAATGCATTGATTCCATTCTAATAGCCCCCAAAATCTTAACTTGTTCCAGCACCAACTCAAAAGCCTGAAGTTCAGAGTCGCATCTAAATGTCATCAAGATAAAAAATTGTTGAGACTCAAATGTGTGATTCATCCCGAGGCAAATTTCTCTCCAGCTGTGAGCCTATGAAAACAAACAAGTCATGTCCTTCCAAAGCACGACGTTGGGGTAGGCATAAAATTGACATTCTCATTCCAAAACAGAGAACTAGAAAGGACGAAAAGAGTTATAGATTCAAAGTCCAAAACCCAACAGGGCTAATAACATTAAATCTTAAGTCTTGAGAATAATATCCTTTAATTTGATGTCCTGCCTTCTGTACACACTGGGGCACAACCAAGCCTTGGGAGTGGGCCTTCGAGGATGCAGGCAGCCCCACCCCCAAGGCTTGGCTGGGTGCATGCCACACAGTACCTCTCATACATTGGAATCATGTGCCTACAGCTCTCCCAGGCTGGAGTTGCATCATTCTGGAGTCTCAGAGCCTACTCCCACAACACTAAATGTTGTGATGCTCTCTCTGATGACCCCAACCTATGCCTGTGCTGGGCATTGCCCTTATGGGGGTTCTCTGCAGTGGCCCCACCTCTGTGGCAGTTCTCTGTCTGGATACAGAGGCTCTCCAGAGCATCTTTTGAAATCTAGCTGGAGATAGCCACGGCCACACAGTTCATGTACTCTGTGGACCTGTGGAGGTGGCACCGTGCAGACACTGCCACATGGTTTACCACCTGTGCCTTCTGTAGGGCCCGCCAAAGTCACACCTGGGCCTGGTTAAGCCGCAACTGGGATGACCAAGGACCACTTCACATGAATGAAATGAATGGAGCCTTAAAATTGTTCTCTCCTCGAGCTTCTGACATTCTGGGCCTATGATAAGTGGGACAGCCCTGAAGATCTCCACAATGACTTTGGTGTCATTCTTCCATTGTTTTAATGAATAGCACCTGGCTTCTAATCATACTAATCTTCTTATTTAACAATCACTTGGCCACAACATTGGTGTTCTCTCCAAAACTTGCTTTTTCATTCTTTACATCCATGCTTAGAATTTTTCAAATCTTGATAAATGGAATTTCTGCTTCCATTTTTATTATAAATTCTATCTTGAACTCATTTCTCTCTTCCTACTCTTTACTGTAAGCAGTTAAGAAAGGATATGCTACACCTTCAACACTTGGCTTAGGTATTTCTTTCACCAAATATCTTATTTCATTACTCACAAATTTTACCTTTCGCAAAACACTAGGACCCTAGGACATCAACACAGTTCAGCCAAATTACCACTTTATAACAAGGATTGCCTTTCCTCCAGTTTTCAATGACATGTTCCTCATTTGTGTCTGAGACCTCATTAGAATGGCCTTTACTGTTCGTATTCCTACCAACATTCTAATGGCTACCACTTAGGCAATCACTAGAAGGCTGAGGCTTCCCTACAGCTCTTCTCTTTTTCCCAGTTCTCACAAGAATTACATTTTATGGTCCATTCATGAGAATGCACTTCAAAGCCCTTCTAGCTGCTACCCATCACCCAATTCCAAACCTGCTTCCACATTTTCAGGTATTTGTTAAAACAGCCCCCACTCTCATTACCAATTTTTATCTTAGATTGTTTGAGCTACTATAACAAAATACCTTAGACTGGGTAATTTATAACCACCATAAATTTATTGCTTACAGTTCCAGAGGCTAGGAAGTCCAAGATCCAGGTACCAGCAGATTCAGAGTCTGGTGAGTGCTCATTCCTTTCTTCAAATTTAGCATCTTCTAGATGCGTCCCTATATAGCGGAAAGGCAAACAGGCTCCCTCAATCTTCCTTTTTAAGAATATTAATCCTATTCATGAAAGCAGAGCCCTCATGACCTAATCACTTCCTAAAGGTCCTGCCTTTCAATACCATTGCTTTCGGGGTATATTTTTCAATGCATGAATTTGGGGGAGACACCAACATTTAGACTATAACAAAGAAATTATTTTATGAGACTATGAAAGAAATTATTTTATGACAGTGTGAGTTCTGCTTGCACATATTTTAAAACATATGAAAATAATTAAGTCTTTCAACGACAGATCCTAAACAATTAACATGATTGCTACAGAAAAATCACACATTTTCTTGGATAAGCTGCTAATATGGAAGAAGAGATTTGAGGTACATACTGGCAAATTTTTAAGTTCTGGAAGATGAACTCTACCAAGATACAATATTATTGGTAAATGTTCTCAAAAAAAATCTGAATATACCTGGAAACACTTTAAAAATCCTCCAAAGTTAGTCTATCTTGATGACATTAAGGCTTATTAATTATATTTTCATAAATTATGCTTTTGATGATATATCTACAAGCTCATTGCCATCAGAAGATTGCCTATACTTTTTTCTAGAAGTTTTATAGTTTTCTTTTATTTTAGATCTGTGATCTATTTTGAATTTTGAAAACTCAGAAACATTTTGTAAAAGATCAAAGTCTAGATTCATTTTTTTTGCGTGTGAATGTCCAGTTGTTCAATCAACATTTATTGAAAAAACTACTCTTTCTACATTGTATTGCCTTTGCTCCCTTGCAACGTTGTCAAACCAATTGACAATATTTTCTGGATCTATTTCTGAATTCCCTACTCTGTTTCACTGAACTATATGTCTATTATTTTACCAACATCACACTATTCTGATCACTGAAATTTATACTAAGTCCTAAAATCAAACAGTGTTAGACCTCTAACTCTGTTCTTTTTCTTCAGAATTGTGTTGGCTGTTGAAGGTCTGTTGCCTTTTGACAAAAACTTCAGGATCAGTTTGTCAATACCTACAAAGTGACTTGCTACCATTAGGTTGGGATTGTGTTAAATCATAGATCAAGTTGGGAAGAATAGAAATCTTAACAATATTAAATCTTTTAATTCATGAACTTGGAATATCTCATTCATTTAGATATTCTTTGATCTCATTCATCAGAATTTTTCTGCATATAGATCTTGTACAAAATTTGTTAGATTTATACCCAAGTATTTCATTTGGGGGGTGCTACTTTAAGTTGTATCATTTTAAATTTCAATTGTAATTATTTGTTGCTGGTTAAATGTATAAGATTAATTAAATTTGTAAGATATATTGTATATTAATCTTGTATCCTATAGTCTTGCTATATATGCTTATTAGTTTCAAGTGTTTTATGTTGATTCTTTGAATTTTCTATATAGCCAATGAAGTCATCTTCAAACAGAGAGGTATTTTTCTTCCTTCCCAGTCTGTATACTGCTTATTTCCTTTTTTGTTTTCTTATCGATACAAAATAGCTGTACATTTTTCATGGGATATATGTGGTATTTTATTACATGCATAGACTGTGTAATGATCAGGTCATGGTATTTGAGGTGTCCATTACCTCAAGCATTTATTTCTATGTGTTAGGAATGTTTCAAGGCCTCTCTTACAGCTATTTTAAATATACAACACATTGCTGTCAACTATAATCACCCTACTCTACTATCGAACATTGAAACTTATTCTATCTGTGTAACTGTATGTTTGTATCCATTAAGCAAGCTCTCTTTATTCCAACCTCCAACCCAGGAAACCTTCCCAGCCTTTGGTATCTATCATTCTACGGTCTACCTCCATGAGATCAACATTTTTAGCTCCCACATATGATAAAGAATATGCAATATTTATCTATTTGTGCCTGACTTATTTCGTTAATGTAATAAACTTCAGTTTCATCCATGTTGCTGCAAATGGCAGGATTTTATTCTTTACAGCCAAATAACATTCTATTGTGTATATATACCATATTTTCCTCACCCATTCATCTGTTGATGGGCACTTAGGTTGATTCCATATTTTCACTATTGTGAATAATGGTGTAATAAACATGAGAGTGCAGGTATCCCTTTGATATACTGATAGCCTTTCCTTTGGATAAATACCTAGTAGTGGGATTACTGGATTATATGATACTTCTATTTTATAGTTTTTTGAGAAATCTCAATACTGTTTTCCATAGTGGCTGTACTAATTTACATTTCTATCAACAGCGTTTAAAAGATCCCTTTTCTCTGCCTCCTCTCCAGCATCTGTACTTTCTTTGTCTTTTTATTAATCGCCATTCTAACTGGGATAAGATGATGTTTCATTGTGGTTATGATTTGCATCTCCCTGATAATTACTGATGTTGAGCTTTTTTTCATATACTTATTGGCCATTTCTTTGCCTTCTTTTGAGAAATGTCTATTCGTGTTCTTTGCCCACTTTTTAATGGAATTGTTTCTTTTCCTGTTGAGTTGTCTGAATTCCGTGTATTTTCTGGGCATTAGTCCCTTGTCAGATGAATAGTTTGAAAATATGTTCTCCCATTCAACAGGTTATCTCTCCACTCTGTTAATTGTTTCCCTTGCTGTGCAGAAACTTTGAATATTAATATAATCTCATTCGCTTACTTTTGTTTCTGTTGCCTTTGTTTTTGAGGTCTTAGCTATAAAATCTTTGCCTAGATTAATGTCCTGAAGTGTTTCACCTATGTTTTCTTCTGGTAGTTTTATAGTTTCTCATCTTACATTTACATATTTAATCCATCTTGAGTTAATTTTTGTTTATGGCGAGTGACAGGGGTCCAGTTTCTTTTTTCTGCATATGGCTAATTTTCTCAGCACCATTTATTGAATAAGGTGTCCTTTCCCCAGTGTATATTTTTGTTGGCTGTGTCAAAGATCAGTTAATTGTAGGTATGTGACTTTAATTCTGGGTTCCCTATTCTGTTCCATTGATCTACATGTCCATGTTTATACCAGTACCATGCTGTTTGGTTACTATAACCTTGCAGTGTAATTTGAAATCAGGTAATGTAATGTCTCTAGCTTTGTTCTTTTTGTTTAGAATTGTTTTGGCTGATCAGGCTTCCTTTTGTTTCCATATGAAATTTAGGATTGTTTTTTCTAATTACGTGAAAAATGATGTTGATAATATTATAGGAATTGCACTGAATCTGAAGATTTCCTTGTAGTATTAATACTACTACTAATTAGTATTATTAATTAACACTAATATGATACATCAGTATTATGTATTATTCTATTAATTCAAATATTAATTAATATCTTTTTTTTTTTTTTTTTTTTTTTTTT
>NW_016816568.1:1045872-1063576 GCF_001698545.2 Rhinopithecus bieti
GACCTCGTGATCCGCCCGTCTCGGCCTCCCAAAGTGCTGGGATTACAGGCTTGAGCCACCGCGCCCGGCCAATTAATATCATTTTAACACTATTAATTCATCCAGTCAATGAGCATGGGATATCTTTCTATTTGTTTGTGTCCTCTTCAATTTCTTCCATCAGTGTTTCGCAGTTTTCCTTGTAGAGGTATTTTACCTCATTGATTAAATTTATTTCTAGGTTTTTCTTTTTTTAGCTACTGCATATAGGATTGCCTTCTTAATTTCATTTCTGCTAGCTCATTACTGGTATATAGAAACAGTACTGATTTTTATATGTTGATTTTGTACTCTGCAACTTCATTATATTTATTGATCGTATCTAAGAGTTTTTTGGCAGAGTCTACAGGTTTTTCTAAATATAAGATTATGTCATCTGCAAGGAGGGACAACCTGCCTTCCTCTTTTCCAATTTGGATGTCTTTTATTTCATTCACTTTCCTGATTTCTTTGGCTAGAATTTCCAGTATTATGTTGAATAGGAGTGGTAAAAGTGGACATTTTCATCTTGTTCCAGTTCTTAGGAGTAAAGCTTTCCAGCTTTCCCCCACTCAGTATGATGTTGGCTACAATTCTGTCATATATGGCTTTTATTATGTTGAGGTATATTTCTTCTATGCCTAGTTTGTTGAAAGTTTTTATCATGAAGAGATGTTTAATTTTTATTGCATCCTAATTTCCTTCTATTAATTTGAGGTTTGGTTTGTTCTTGCTTTCCAAGTCCTTGAGGTGCATCGTTAGATTGTTGATTTGGAATCTTTCTGCTTTTTTAATGTAAGCATTTAATGCTATAAGTGTCCCCCTTCATACTGCTTTTGCTGTGTCCCATAGGTTTTGGTATGTTTTATTTACATTAGTTTCAGGAAATGTTTTATTTCCACCTGAATATTTTCCTTGACCCAGTGGACATCCCAGAGTATGTTGTTTAATTTCTATGTATTTGTACCGTCTCCAAAATTTCTCCTGTTATTGATATGTAGTTTTATTCTATTGTGTTCTGCCAAGATGCTTAATATAATTTTTATTTTTACAAATTTGTTAATAATACTGGTTTTGTGTACTAATACATGGTTTATTCTGGAGAATGTTCCATGCACTGATGAAAATAATGTGTTTTATTTAACTGTTAGATGAAATATTCTGTAAATAACTGTTAAGGCCCCTTTAGTCTAATGTGTAGTTTAAATCCAATGTTTCTCTGTTAATTTTCTGTCTAGATCATGTCTAATGTTGAGAATGGGGTGTTTAAGTCCCCAACCATTATTATGTTGAAGTCTATCTCTCCCTTTAGAGCTAATAATATTTGCTTTATATATCTGGGTGTTCTGATATTGGGTTCATATATGTTTAGAATTGTTTTATCCTCTGCTGAATTGATCCCTTTGTCATTATGTAATGACATTCCTTATCTCTTTTTACTGTTTTTGCTTATAGTCTCTTTTATTTGATAGAAGTATAGCTGCTCCTGCTCACTTGTGGGTTTGGTTTGCATGGACTGTCTTTTTCATCCCTTTACTTTCAGACTATATGTGTCTGTACAGATGAGATCAATTTCCTATGGGCAACACATATTTAGGCCATGTTTTTATATTTATTCAGCTGGTATGTATCTTTTAAGTAAAACATTTACTCTGTTAATGTTACTATTGATATGTGAGGGCTTGTTCCTGTCATTTTATTGATTTCTGATTATTTTGTATATTCCTTGCTCCTTTCTTCCTCTCTAATTGTTTATCATTGTGGTTTGTTGGTTTTCTGTAGTGGTAACATTTGATTTGTTTCTCTTATTTGTATATTCATTTCTAGGTTTTTCTTTTTTTAGTTATTGCAAATAGGATTGCCTTCTTAATTTCATTTCTGCTAGCTCATTATTGATATATAGAAACAGTACTGATTTTTATATGTTGATTTTGTACTCTGCAACTTCATTATATTTATTGATCATATCTAAGAGTTTTTTGACAGAGTCTATGGGTTTTTCTAAATATAAGATCATGTCATCTGCAAAGAGGGACAACCTTCCTTCCTCATTTCCAATTTGGATATCATTTATTTCATTCACTTTCCTGATTTCTTTGGCTAGAATTTCTACCAGTGGGTTTTATATTTCTGTGTGTTTTCATGTTGGTAGATATCAGCCTTTCACTTCCAGGTATAGAATTTCCTTAAGCATTTCTTATAGGGCTGATCTAGTAGTGATGAATTCCCTTAACTTTTGCTTGTCTGGGAAAGACGTTATTTCTTCTTATTTATGAGGATAAATTTGCTCAGTATAGTATTCTTGGCCGACGGTTTCTTAATTTTTTTTTTTTTTTTTCATTTTGAATGCATTGTCCCATTCTCTCCTGGCCTGAGACGTTTCTACTGATAAATCTGCTGTCTGATAGGGATTCCCTTATAAGTTACTAGACACTTTTCTCTTGCTGTTTTTAGAATTCTCTCTGTCTTTGATATTTTACCATTTGACTATTATGTGCTATGGGGAAGATATTTTTGAATCGTGTATGTTTGAGCTTTCTCTGAGCTTCTTGTGTCTGGATGCCTAAATCTGTTGCTAGATTTGGGAAGTTTTCAGCTATTATTTCATTAAATAGGTGTCCCGTCCCTTTCGTTTTCTCCTCACCCCCTGAGACAACAGCAATTCAATGATGAGGTTGCTTTAAGGTGTCCCATATGTCATGTAGGTTTCTTTTTCCTTTGTCTACTTTATTACTTTGAAAGACCTGTCTTCAAGTTTTGAAGTTCTTTCTTCTGCTTGATCTAGTCTATTGTTAAAATTATTGAATGTATTTTGTATTTCATTCATTAAATTCTGTTCAAAATTTCTGTTTGGTTCTTTTTTATGAGATCTCTTTGGTGAGTTTCTCAATCATATATTGAATTGTGTTTCTGATTTCCTTGCATTGTTTTTCTGTATTCTCTTGCACCTCATTATTTTGAATTCTTTTTCTGGAATTTCATAAATCTCTTTGTGATTGGAATCTGTTGCTGGAGAAAATTGTGTTACTGTGGAGACATCATATTTCCTTGCTTTTTCGTGCTTCCTTTTTTTTTTTTTTTTTTTTTTTTGAGACACGGTCTCACTCTGTCACCCAGGCTGGAGTGCAGTGGCATGATCTCTGCTCACTGAACCCTCTACCTCCTGGGTTCAAGTGATTCTCATGCCTCACCCTCCTGAGTAGCTGGGACTACAGGTGCACACTACCATGCCTGGCTAATTTTGTGTATTTTTAGTAGAGATGGGGTTTTACCATGTTGGCCAGGTTGGTCTCAAACTCCTGGTCTCATGTGATCTGAACATCTTGGCCTCCCAAAGTGCTAGCATTACAGCTGTGGGCCACCATACCCAGTCGTGTTTGTTGTATCCTTATGTTGATTTCTGTGCATCTGGTGTAATAATCACTTCTCCCATTTTTTTGAATTTGCTTTCATAGCAGAGGACATTTTCTTGAAGGTGTATCTATGGTGTGGGTTGAGTAGGGCTTTGATTCTGGATGTGTGTGGTAGTGTAGTCTCAGCATTTCTTTGACTGTAAATAACATCAATGGTATTTGTGATTTCTTCAGTGGCTTAGGGTGCAGTTGTTTGTGGTGGTGGTGAAGTTTTGCTGAGGATAAGGATATCAGGTGGGCCTATCCGTGGGCTCTGGTGGTGGCAGCATTGGGCCAAGTGTACCTATCCTTGATCCTCCGGGCAGTATATGCTGGCACCAGTGTTAGCGGGTTCAGGTGGACCAGTTATTGGGCCTCCATGTAACTTTTTCAGGTGCTGGTAGTGGCAGCAGTGGGGCAGGCCGACGGGAAGGCTCTTGGGCCCAAAGCAGTGTACTTATGGCACACATGATGCAGTAGCAGTGGCATGACATTCTTCTAGCTCCCAAGCAGCCTATCTTGATATTACTTGTGACTATGAAGGGCTGGGCAGGACAGTTTCCAGGCCCTCAGGTGGCATCTGCAGGTGGCTGCGGCTGTGGTGATAAGGGCAGGTTGAGTGGACCTGACCTCAGGCTCCCGGGATAAGTGCTCAGGTGCCAGCAGTGGTGTGCTGGGCTGGGCAATCTCAGGACTTTGGATGGTATGCGTTGGTACTGGTGGGTTGCAGCTGGTTGATGTGGACGTGTCATCAGGCCCTCCAGTGGTGCATGTAGGCAGGGGCAGGGTGATTTCTAGGCCCTTTGCAGAATGTTCAGGTGGATTGGCAGTGGTTGTGCTACAGCTCTGCTATTAGGGAAGCTGTGGTTGTTTTCAGTGGCAGCAACCATATGCAAGTAACCAGGAGTGTGCACTTCAGACTGCATATATGGTGGTTGTATGTGTGTGTTGGGGGGTAATTTGTCCTCAGGGTGCATGAAAATGCATGACAGCTTTGTCGCTTGGAGCAGTGGGGTCATTGCTAATAGTTCGCACTTTTGCCCTAACGGCAGTGGCTGTGGGTGGTGAATGTCAATGGGGCTCCAAGGATGTAGACATAGAGGGGCTATTGGGCCTCCAGGCAGGATACAGCCTGGTGGGGGTTTGGCTCTCAAAATGGCACCTTGTGAGACCCAGCATGAGCTCCTACTCTGGAGAAATACCTTTGCACAGTCTCCGGGCAGTTCCCTGTTAGTCTTGGGGCCCTTGAGGGTCTAGGGGTTCTCCTTAAAGGGCCCTATTAGGATTGTAGGAGTCTGTGATGGAAATGTGCACCATTAAGGGTCTCTCACTTACCCTTTCTGTGTGTTAGGGAGCCTCTCCGGGCTCCCAGATGATCCTGGCCAAACAGACTGCTTCACTTCCCTCTCTTCTTGTGTTGGATGTTTCCTGTCACTTCTCTGTAGATTATCTACTCAAAGCGTGATTATCTACTCACTATTTTTGTTCTTCTTTGTGGAGGAAGCAAGTACCAGATGCCTCCAGTAATCCACTCTTGAAGTCCTCCTTTTCTTGTCTTGTTTCACCACTAAGACTTACAGTATGACATTGAATAGGACTGGTGAGAGGAAACATTCTTTCTTGTTCTGGATCTTTGTAGGAAAGCACCCAGTGTCTCACCATTAAGTACGATGTTAGCTGTAGGTTTTTGTAGATATTCTTTATTAAATATAGGAAGTTCCCCCTCTATTCCTACTTTGCTGACAGATTTTATCATGAATAGGTAATAAATTTTGTCAAGTGATTTTTCTGCCTCAATTGACATGACCAAGAATTTTTTCTTCTTTAGCTACTAATGGGTGATTATATTAATCAGTTTTTGAATGTTGAATTGGTGTGCAGAACTGGAATAAATCCTACTTGGTTGTGTTTTATAATTATTCTCATAGATTTTTTTTTTCAATTTGCTAATTTATTTTTGAGAATTTGTTATCTCTGTACTGAGAGATTGTGATTTGTAGTTTTTTACTGGAAGCTATCTTTTATAATATCTTTATTTGGTTTAGGTATTAGGATAATGCTGGCCTCATACAATGAGTTAGAATGTGTTCCTCTGGTTCCATTTTCTGGAAGAGATTGTAGAGAATTCATGTAATTTCTTCTTTAATTGCTTGATAAGATTCACTGGTGAAATCATCTGGAACTGATGTGTTCTTTTTTGGAAGTTTATTAAGATTAATTAATTTTCTTAATAGATGTACACTCATTTATTTCTTTCTCCTTGTGTGAGTTTTGGGAGTTTGTATCTTTCAGGGAATTGGCCCAGTACTGATAATAATCAGTAGTGATGGCCCTGTTTTAATGTCTGATATTGGTAACTCGCGTCTTTTTTTTTGGTTATCTTGGTTAGAAGTTTATCAAATTTACCGATTTTTTTTTTTTAAAAGAGCTTTTGGCTTTCCTGATTTTTTCTATTACTTTATTCTGTTCAATGTCATTACTTTCTGTTTTCAATTTTAGTATTTATTTTCTTCTGATTTCTTTAGGTATAAATTGCTCTCCTTTGTCTAGTTTCCTGAGCTTGGATTATTGATTTTAGGTTTTCTTCTTTTCTAATAAAGGCATTTAATTTTAAATTTCCTTCGAAACACGGCTTTTTCTGCATTCCACAAACTTGAAAATTTTTCATTTTCATTTAGTTCTAAATAATGTTATAATTTTTATTGAAGTTTCTTTGTTATTCATTTGTTATTTATTTATTTATTTATTTAGAGATGGAGTCTCGCTCCATCGCCAAGGCTGGAGTGCAGTGGCACGATCTCAGCTCACTGCAACATCTGCCTCCCAGGTTCAAGGGATTCTCCTGCCTCAGCCTCCTGAGTAGCTGGGACTACAGGTGTGTGCCACCATGACCGGCTAATTTTTTGTATTTTTAGTAGAGACAGGGTTTCACTATGTTAGCAAGGATAGTCTCAATCTCCTGACCTCGTGATCCACCCTCCTTGGCTTCCCAATCGTGTGTTATTTAGATAGGTGTTGTTTAATCTCCAAACATTTGGGAATTTTCCAGATATTTTTCTTTTATTGATCTAGTTGAATTCTATCACGGTCTGAGAGCATATTTTGTATGATTTCTATTCTTTACAAGTTTTTAAGGTGGTGTTTTATGACCCAGATTGTGGTCCACCTTGGCAAATGTTCTAAGTGAACTTGAGAAGAATGTATATTTAGCTGTTATTGGATAGAGTATCCTGTAATTGTCAGTTAGATCACATTGATTGATAGTGCTATTCTGGTCAATTATAGTCTTACTAGTTTTCAACCTGCTTGATGTATGCATTATTAACCACTGCTAACAGATGAATTCTCCACATCTAATAGTGGATCTATTTCTTTTTACCGTTCCATTGGTTTTTGCCTAATGTACTTTGATGGTCTGTTCTTAGCTGCACACACACCGATTGTTATGTCTTTTTAGAGAATTGATACCTTTACCATTGTGTAATGCATGCCTTTATTCCTAATAATTTTTTCTGAAGTCTACTTTTTTCCTGAAATTAAAATAACTACTCTAGCTTTTCCTTCTTTCTTTCTTTCTTTTCTTTTCTTTCTTTCTTTTTTTTTTTTTTTTTTTTTTTTTTTTTTTTTTGACCGAGTCTTGCTGTCTGCAGTGCAGTGACACAATCATGGCTCATGGTAGCCTCAACCTTCTAAGCTTAAGTGATCCTCCCATTTCTGCCTCCCAAGTAGCTGGGACCAGAGGCACACACCAATATGCCTGGCTGATTTTTAAATATTTTACAGAGACATGATCTCCCTATGTTCCCTAAGCTGGTCTTGCACTTCTGGGCTCAAGGAATCCTCCCACTTTGGCCCTCCTAAAGCACAGCTTTCTTTTCATTAGTGTGAGCATAGTCCATCTTTCTTATTATTTTAGTTTTACTCTATCTGTGTCTTTATATTTAAGGTGGCTTTCTGGTAAGCAGTGTTTAGTTGGGTTTTGATATTTTATCCACTCTGACATGTCTGTCTTTTAATTGGTGTATTTAGACCATTCACATTTAAAATGGTTACTGATATAGTTTGGCTAACATCTACCTTGTTTATAATTGTTTTCTGTTTGTTCCACTTATTTTTTGTTCCTTTCGCTTCCCTCTTTTTCTGTCTTGCCTGGGTTTAATTGAGCATTTTATAATTCTCCATTATCTCATTCTTTAGCATATTAATTATACTTCTTTGTAAAAATAATTTAGTAGAGACTGCCCTAGAGTTTTCAATATTAATTTTTAACTAATCAAATTTACCTTTAAATAACAAGAGAGATGGGAAAGACAACTTTCTCGCCTCTATCTTGGTGAGATTCATAAGATAAGAACTTTTTCAAACATAGAAAGGATGTTCAAAATTGCTGAGCAGCCACAAAGAACACAAAATCTACTACATATTTTTCTTAACTAATTTTATCCTGTTTTCACCTCTTTGCTTAGTTCCTAAAATGGTTAATTTCTTTCTACTTTGTCTTCTAGTCATTAAGTCATTCTACAAACACGTCATTTATCTTCAGTCCAACAATTGAGTTCTTTTTCAAAAATACCCTTGTGTCATGTTTTTTATTTCTAAGAATGCTCTCTTTTCTGATAATTCCATTTTTCGTATGCAATAACCTTTCAAATCTATTTGAAGGTATTAATTACAAATTATTTAAGGGATATGTTTCTTTTACCTCTGTATTTTTGTATTCATTTTAGTGTCCCTCACTAAAATGTGCTCTTGCTTTTCCTCAAAATGCCTGGCAAATTTTGTATTCACATTTATAAATGAAAGACTTGCCTCACCATTGTGGGTGTCATGGGGCTCCCTGGCCATTTTCAAGGCTTCTTTGCTATAGAGAACTACCCCTCAAAAGGGAGTTGTAACTTTAGGGCTCCATAAGTGTGACAGGGAAAAACTTACAAGAATGCTTCTTGCCAGGAGAAAAAAGGGCAGCTGTTTTGAAAGGCCCATAGACAAAAGCAAAGAGATAATCTACTGACTTGCCTCAAATGGTGAAACAAGAAAAGTATGAGTGTAGCCCAACTCTTAGCATGGAGCCGCAATATCCTTGTCATTTTCTTTAAGTCCATTCTAAGGGTCAAATTTTACCTTTTTGCCTTAACTGCAGTTCAGGAGTTCATGCTAAGGCTTCATTTAAAATTCTACTTTATTTAATTCTTGTAACATGATTTAGCCTGCAGGCTAAAGAATATTCAAGTTGGGACTGGCTCAACTGTTGCACAATTCTTCAGTGAACTGGCTCACTACCTGACCCATGACCAGATCCCATTACTAACCCTGCTGACTCAATGCTTTGCATTTCACTATGGTTTCTAGCACTAATCCTGCTAACTACTGTATGTTTTTAAGAAATTCCTCAAATTTTAAGTATGATAATGACACTCTGCTTTGTCTCCAGTGCTGCTATAGATTTTTTTTATTCATGAATCACTTCTGTTTTTCAAGGTGATTTTATGAATAAAAGGAAATACTGTATCATCTTGTTTGGTGACAACATTTGTCTTTTTCTACCACACAATGGGTGAATAATCCACTGGGTAACATGGTAATTTTCAGGCTAGCTGAGACTAAATAAAATAAACAATGATGCATGGCTGTGATCAAAACTCAGCTTTTCATTGGTATATTTGGAATCTGTGTTTGTGCAAATGAATCCTTAGGCACAGGATTTTTACCATGATACTTTAAAAATGCAAATTGTTATGTGATATTTGTAATTCATTTCAGTACTTTTGCTTAGAAATTGTTTTCTTAGCCCTTTTCTGAGTAAGATGTATGTTCATTAACATTAAAACATACATTAACATAAATATATATTTTCATATGAAGATAAAAATATTAATGTGGTTATTCCAGAAGGTAGAATTTAGAGCGATGTTGATATTTTTTGCTTTTAGATTGTGTTTTCTCAATTTTCTACAATAAACATGTGTGTAACTTGAAGGGGGACTTTTAAAAATAAATGTATTTGCTTTTTTTTTTTCAGTTTGCTAGATAAATGTTATACCATGCCCATGGCTACCAAGAAAAGTAGTCACAAAGAACAGCAAATTTAAGAAGCAAAAAATAAAAAAGCATAAACAGCCTTATGTATATAGACTGCATAAAGATTTCCGTGTATATACCATAGTATAGAATGCTAAACTATACAAGTTTAAAACTGCATGTGTTATTTCTTCTGTGCTGTTTCCTGCCAGCTGTTGACCTTCAAAACAACATATTATTGAGTTGACTCATGAGAACCAGTGTGAAATAGGACGTTTTACTGCTAGAAGTTCTCCTTCTCCTCAGACTGTAGTTTGGCAGTACTATATAAAGGCAGAACAAAGTTATAAAAACTGAGATTAGAAATTAGTCCCATTAGTACACCTTAAAAGAACCATAATTTCATTAGGATGTGCAACAAAAGATCAATGTTAACTGTTTACTTAACAGTAACATATATTATGCAGAAGAAATATGTGTTCACAGACTTATGAAATGTCTTCTAAGTCTTCCAAAGCCAACAAGGCAAATATAGAGTTTAGTGGACTCCATTATAATTGGCTTATAACCCACATCTCTCGCATTTCCCCATAAATTGTATGAAAATTATATGCATAAAGATTATTTTATGAAAATGTAACATTAGCATTTTCCTTTTAAAATATCTGCGATTCATCCAATAAAAGTTTCTGTGATGTCAGGGACAGAAGATGACCCTAAATGTAGAAGTGACATTATGAGGCATTTGCAAAATTTGGGGAAAATCAAGAGTATAAAATATTAACATTTTTACTTGCTATGAAAAAATTAGGCAAAATTTGAAAGTGTGGCAAAAAGTTGGGTACCATATCCCTTCAATGTCATACTAGGGTGACAACAACCTAATTATTATCTAGAGAAGTAGGTCTCAAACTTCAGTGTGCATTCAAAATCATCTAAATAACTTACTAAATTATAGGCTGTTGGGTCCCACTCAGAGCTCCTGGTTCCGTAAATCTGGCAAAGGAGACTGAGAATATTCATTTCTAACAAATTTCCAGGTGAGATAGATCCAGGAATTTCCAATCCAGGAATTATAATTTCAGAATCATTGATACAGAAGAAGATACCTACCTAGACTTACTGTACATTATTCATCTGCGTTTCTAGGTATCAGTTTATAGACTTCTGTTCAGTAGAAATGGAAATAATTTCTGTCCAGAGTAACAGATAATACTAAATATTATTGCCTTATAAGACATTACCAGTTTTGTATCTTACCCAACTATCTTAACTGAATATGTCTCTGTGTGTTTGTGCACACAGGTGCATACATGCATGCATAATAGTGTCTCAACTGCTTCTTGAACTGGTTTTAATACCTTACTGGTTCCCATGCAAATGTGAGTTCAATAGCATTTTTTACACTTGTTTATATTATATTTGTATGAGAGTAATAACTTTTCTTTTGTGAAAACTATATTTTAACACATTTGAATGAATGGTTTTTCACTGAATTTTGGTGCTTTTGGATTTTATTATATAATTGTAACCAAGTGTTGTACACAGAGCATCAAGGTAATATCTTTTAAATACAAAGGTACATCTTTTGTGAAATTCATGAAATTACTTCGAAATTTCTTACAATATTTCAATAGATTTCCTTTTCTTGCCTCAGATTTATGTGCTTCAATGTTTTCTTGAGACTATCAAGACGTTGTGTCATATGATGATGACTTTTAATCAGAAATGATTTTCTCTTTATTTTATTTTATTAAAGCAGCTTGCAGAGTCCTTTTATGTTAACATGCAGAAATATACCACATGACTATGTTCTTTATCAAAATTGGGTGGCATCCATATTAGGCAGTATAAAAAACATATTTTAGCATAGAGAAATAATAACAGAACATGGAAGTCAGAAGTATATCTGTGCTTCCAGGGATTACATAAATGGCGGGGGGCTTCAGAGCTACAAGTTTAACTCCCAATTTATTACTAATTTCCCATGAGTCTTGGAGAATCACTAAGCTTTTTCATTCTTTTGCATCATTGTTTGCCAAGTATTATAATATTTGCAGGGATATAATTTAGTTAGATTGTAAGCAATTTTTATAAATTAGATGGTCTAGTAAAAGATGTAGTATTAATATAAATATTCAAAACCACAATGAAATATTGTTGCACATACATTAGGATGGCTACCACCAAAACGAAAACAAAATGACAAGTGTTAGAAGGGATGTGGATGTGGAGAAATTGGAATCTTTGTACACGGCTGACGGGAATGCAAAATCACACAACCACTATGGAAAACAGTATGGCAGTTTCTCAAAAAATAAAAAAAATAGAATTACCATGTGATCCAGCAATCCCTTGTCTGTGTATATATACAAAAGAATTGAAAGCAAGATCTCAA
This sequence comes from Rhinopithecus bieti, assembly GCF_001698545.2. Taxonomy (NCBI): domain Eukaryota; kingdom Metazoa; phylum Chordata; class Mammalia; order Primates; family Cercopithecidae; genus Rhinopithecus; species Rhinopithecus bieti. The sequence continues at coordinate 1,057,699 of NW_016816568.1, forward strand.
AGAGGTATTTGAACACCCATGTTTATAGCAGCTTCCACTAACAGGTGGAAGCAACTCAAATGTCCATCAGTGAATGAAGGGATAAACAAAATGTGGTATATCCATATGATGGAATATTATTCAGTCTTAAAAAGGAAGGAAATCATGTCACATGCTACAACATGGATGAACCTTGAGGACATTATGCTAAGTGAAATAAACTAGTCACAAAAAGACCATGCCACATGGTTTTACTTGTATGAGATATCTAAAGCAGTTGAGCTCATAGAGACAGGCTGGGTGGAGCGGCTCACACCTGTAATCCCAGCACTTTGGGAGGCCAAGGTGAAAAGATAACTTGAGCCCAGGAGTTCAACATCAGCCTGGGCAATAGAGAGACCCTGTCTCTATTAAAAAAAAAAAATTCATAGAGACGAACAATAGATCATGGTTACCAGGGACTGGGAGAACCAGGAAATGGGGGGGGTTTGTTTCATGGATATAGAATTTCAGTTTTGCAAGATGAAAACATTCTGGAGATCCATTGCACAACAATGTGAATATAATGAACACTATTGAACTCTATACCTAAAAATAGTTAAGACTGTAACTGTTATGTTGGATTTTTTTTAAATCACAATTAAAAATAGAAAAAAAGTATTTCTGGATAGGATTAACTTTATGACTTTAAGAGAAGGCAGCTTTAGGAGCCTAATTTCAGGCTCACCACAGGATTCCCTTTACCCTGCTATCTCCTTTACTAACCTGTTTTATGCCTTAAGTGTTACCTGTGGAGCGCCCTTCCTTGTGGTTATGAGCATATTCCCCATTGTGAATAAATACCTAAAGTAACAACCTGTAATCAAGCATTTATATTTCTAAGGACATTTATGACAGATTGTTACAAGTAAGCGTTGACTGAATACACAAAGCAAAGAGCAGGAGGGCAGAGTGTCCTTGGTGAAGGGAGATTAAGAGTCTGGTGAAGCCTGGTTATTTACCAAAAACTTCATCTACTTAACTCCATCTCAGGCCTGCAAAAATATTTTCCCTTCCTATTTCCTGTTGCCCTGGGGAAAGTTGCTGTTACCACAGAAAAGGGAATCTATGTGTGTAACCTATGCATTCCTTTCTAGGGGCAGACAAAAGACACTTTGTGAGTGAATGACTTTCACAGCTCTTCAGCTCTAGTCCATTAGTATGCTCAGTTTTAAGCTCTATGTTTCCCTTTTTGAAGTAGTTAAATCCATTATTGACTGTTTCTTCTCATTTCCACATCACCTTTTAGTTCGGTGGAGGAACATTATATTATGATTCTTACAAAGGGGCCAGAAGCGTCAATCCATTTTAAGGTCTGTTCAAACATAGACCGCTTACCTCTCAGCCCTATGCTGTGGAACTTCTGGAAGAAACCCCATTCTTAATTTTATGATGTTTTTACACACATAACCCCCCCCCAAAAAAAAGTGGTTACCATAGAAACTGGGGAGCAAGTAACTTGGTAACTTTAACAGAAGTGCATACTTGCTATTGCCAAAGCTGGAATAACAATTGTGCATTTACCAGGGCAATACAAGACTTTCTATTGTAAAGTTGACTACTTCTTTTTTACCAGGTGCTCCATAATTCTTCAAGTGTATTCCCAATATGGGAACAATGTTTTCTGTATTAATGACTTAGAGAAATATCTGGTTTTTTTTTTTTTTTTTTGACATAGCAGTGTGATAGTGAAAAAAATTAAATTGACATGATTTATATTACCTTATGTGTCTACATCATTCCTTTTGCATCTAAGGCTTTAAAAGGACATCCTTGAAGATTTTGTGAGGGGTTGGCTCCCTTTATTTTTAATTAAACATTGATATAATTCATTGTACAGAATTTGGGGAGCACAGTGAACTATAAAGAAGATTTAAAAAAACCCATAAAGATAGCATTAGGAGATATACCTAATGTAAATGATGAGTTAATGGGTGCAGCACACCAGCATGGCACATGTATACATATGTAACAAACCTGCACGTTGTGCACATGTACCCTAGAACTTAAAGTGTAATAAAAAATTTTTAAAAAATAAAACAAAACATAAAGCCTTTATCTCTCGCTCCAGTCAGAGCTTGGGGTTAGTTCTTCACTGCCCTGTGTCCTCCACTCCAGGAGGTCTCGGTGATTCTGCCACAGCCTCAGCCTCCACCGCTCTGTGACCTGCTGGTATTGGAACATTCATAGCTAAGACACTCCTGAAGCCGAGAAATGGTGTCACTATCTTGAAGCCAGACCTGCTCACCTGTCTGCAGGAAAGGAAATAGCCTTGTAATGTGAAGAGACATGAGACAGTAGCCAAACTCCCAAAAGACAGGAGAAGACAGAACACCTCCTAAATCTTTATATGAGGCCAGCATTAACCTACATCAAACCAGACAAAGATATTACAAGAAAATAAAACCACAGACCAATATCTCTTATAAATATACATGCAAAAACCTCAACAAAATACTAGCAATTCAAATTCAATGAGATACAAAAACAATTACACACTATGACCAACTTGGATTTATTTCAGATAATGCAAATACATCTAGTAATCTAGTTTAACACTTAAAACCCAATTAATGCAATCCATTCCATGGAGACTAAAGAACAAAAATAACATGAGCATATAAATGGAGAGAAAAACATTTGAAAACATCCCGTACCTTCTCGTGGTTAAAAGACTGGGCAAAGAAGGAACAGAAGGGAACTTCCTCAAGTTCATACAACATATATTTTTTAAAAACTCCAACACCTGGCCAGGCACGGTGGCTCACGACTGTAATCCCAGAACTTTGGGAGGCTGAGGTGGGTGGATCACCTGAGGTCAGGAGTTCAAGACCAGCCTGACCAACATGGTGAAATCCCATCTCTACTAAAAATAAAAAATTAACCAGGTGTGGCGGCGGGCACCTGTAGTCTCAGCTACTCGGGAGGCTGAGACAGGAGAATCACTTGAACCCGGGAGGCAGAGGTAGCAGTGAGCCAAGATCATGCCACTGCACTCCAGCCTGGGTGAAAGAGAGAGACTCCATCTCAAACAACAACAAGAAGAAGAAGAAGAAAAAAAAAAAGCCAACAGCTACCATCATAACCTAGATGGTGAGAAACTAGAAGTTATCCTGCCAAGATCAGGATCCAGTTAGTGATGTCCTCTATCAGCACTCCATCTCAACATTTTACTGAAAATCTGAATAATATAATATAGGGGAAAGTGTATACTGTTTGGGAAGGATAAAATAAAACTGCCATTTTTTGCAGATGACTAAATTGTCTATGTAGTAAATCGAAAATTATCAACCTAAAAAAATCTGGAGCTAATAAGCAATTATAATAAGGGTACAGAACACAAGATTAATATACAGAAGTAAATTGTTTCCTGTATAGCAGGTATGAACAAGTCAAATTTGAAATTTTAAATGCATTAACATTTAAATTAGCACTTTCCAAAATGAAACATGTAAATCTAACAAAATATATTCAAGATCATTTTGATAAAAACTATATAATTCGATAAAAAAATCAATAACCATATACAGTATTATAGGTATTTTGAAAGTATTTTTTTTCCAGTCTGTGCCTTGTCTTCTTATTCAAATGAGAAGCAGTGTATTTCACAGAGTATAGTTTGTATTTCACAGAATAAATATTTCCTTCTCATATATAAGAAAACTCAGTATTGTCAAGATGTCATTTCTCAGCTTCATCAATTGATGAACACAATCCCAACTTAAACCCAAAGAAATTATGTTGTGGATTTTGAGAATACTTTCTAAAATTTATATGAAGAGAAAAAAATCAAAACAACACAATATTGAAAAAGAACAAAGACTGTTATTACTCAACTTCAATACTTATTATAAATCTGTGGTAATCATGAAATGCTGTATTTGCAAAATAATCCACAAATTGATTAACAAATACAAATCTCAAATATCTACTAAAATACAGTTAACTGATTTTCACAAAGAATAAAAGGCGAATGTAACACATGGGTGGTACCCAAGATGGCTGAATAGGAACAGCTCCAGCCTGCAACTCCCAGTGTGAGCAACACAGAAGACGGGTGATTTCTGCATTTTCAACTGAGGTACCGGATTCATCTCACTGGGGCGTGTCGGACAATTGATGTTGGTCCGCGGGTGCAGCTGGACCAGTGAGAGCTGAAGCAGGGCAAGGCATCACCTCACCTGGGAAGCGCAAGGGGGAAGGGAATTCCTTTTCCTAGCCAAGGAAAATTGAGACACACAACACCTGGAAAATCGGGTAACTCCCACCCTAATACTGCGCTTTACCAAGGGTCTTAGCAAACGGCACACCAGGAGGATTATATCCCACACCTGGCCCAGAGGGTCCCATGCCCATGGAGCCTCCTTCATTGTTAGCACAGCAGTGGAGATCTAACTGCAAGGTGGCAGTGAGGCTGGGGGAGGGGCGCCTGCCATTTCTGAGGCTTAAGTAGGTAAACAAAGCCACCAGGAAGCTCCAATTGGGTTGACCCCACAACAGCTCAAGGAGGCCTGCCTGCCTCTGTACACTCCACCTCTGGGGACAGGGCATAGTTAAACAAAAAGCAGCAGAAACCTCTGCAGATGTAAAAGTCCCTGTCTGACAGCTTTGAAGAGAGCAGTGGTTCTCCCAGCACGGAGGTTGAAATCTGAGAATGGACAGTCCCTGACCCCTGAGTAGCCTAACTGGGAGACATCCCCCACTAGGTGCAGACCAACATATCACACCTCACATGGCTGGGTACACCCTGAGACGAAGCTTTCAGAGCAAGAAATCAGACAGCAACACTCACTGTTCAACAATATTCTATCTTCTACAGCCTCCGCTGCTGATACCCAGGCAAACAGGGTCTAGAGTGAACCTCAAGCAAACTCCAACAGACCTGCAGCTGAGGGTCCTGACTGTTAGAAGGAAAACTAACAAACAGAAAGGACACCCACACCAAAACCCCATCAGTACATCACCATCATCAAAGACCAAAGGCAGATAAAACCACAAAGATGGAGAAAATGCAGTACAGAAAACCTGGAAATACAAAAAATCAGAGTGCATCTCCCCCTCCAAGGGAATGCAGCTCATCACCAACAACGGAACAAAGCCGGACAGAGAATGACTTTGACGAGTTGAGAGAAGAAGGCTTCAGTTGATCAAACTTCTCAGAGTCAAAGGAGGAACTACGTACCCAGCATAAAGAAACTAAAAACCTTGAAAAAAGAATGGATGAATGGATAACTAGAATAATCAATGCAGAGAAGACCTTAAAAGAACTGATAGAGAAGAAAACCATGACAAGAGAACTACATGACAAATGCACAAGCTTCAGTAACTGATTCGATCAACTGGAAGAAAGATTATCAGTGATTGAAGATCAAATGAATGAAATGAAGTGAGAAGAGAAACGTAGAGAAAAAAGAGTAAAAAGAAATGAACAAAGCCTCCAAGAAATATGGGATTATGCGAAAAGACTAAATCTACGTCTGATTGGTGTGCCTGAAAGTGACGGGAAAAATGGAACCAAGTTGGAAAACACTCTGCAGGATATCATCCGGGAGAACTTCGCCAACCTTGTAAGGCAGGCCAACATTCAAATTCAGGAAATACATAGAACACCACAAAGATACTCCTCAAGAAGAGCAACTCCAAGACATATAATTGTCAGATTCACCAAAGTTGAAATGAAGGAAAAAATGTTAAGGGCAGCCAGAGAGAAAGGTTGGGTTACCCACAAAGGGAAGTCCATCAGACTAACAGCAGATGTCTTGGCAGAAACTCTACAAGCCAGAAGAGAGTGGGGGCCAATATTCAACACTCTCAAAGAAAAGAATTTTCAACCCAGAATTTCATATCCAGCCAAACTAAG
>NW_016816568.1:1064503-1070649 GCF_001698545.2 Rhinopithecus bieti
CTGATTTCAGGTTGAATTTTAAATTCTCCTTAAAACAGAAACAAACAAAAGGACTAACTGATAAAACTAATAAAAGTGTGCTCAAATTAAAAAAAAAAAAACATAAACCCACTATCTGGAGTTAATTTTACTTAACAATTTGATCTAAGTTCTCCAAGTATTTTTTCAAACATAGCTGAGATAGTTGGGGGCTTTCATTGCAACTGTAAAAGGAATTGCAGGTGCCTGCTGAAATGAATGACTGCGATACACATATTAAACTGCCTTGTCTAGTATTTCTTTACCTTTATTCCTTAACAATAGAATCTAGCCGAGCCAGCTATCATTCAGCATAACTTGTTAGTAATATGCTTTCATTTTTGCCTTAAAATATTTATTTTCTCTGTTTGACATGTAGGGTTTATGTAATTTTGGAATTTATTTCATGGAGAAATACTAGCTAGAGGGAAGAAATACCTTTGGTACCACAGTGTCAGAGGATGGATCTATCTGGAAAACACTCCCTGTTGACAAGGTGAAGGTTGTGGGACTTAAGATGACAAAAGGGTGTATGGTGATGATGAAAGATGAAACTGTCATGGCTAAAATTGAGCAATGGCGCTCCTTCTGTAGGGGAGAAAGTTTTCTTTTCCTTTCTCTACCCCTCTTAGAATCATTGGCAGGGGCCCTGGAAATTAGACTGACAGAAGACACATTAATAAGAGAAGAACAAACAGAAGTTTGTTAACATGTATAGTATGCGTACACAGAAGAGCACTCAAAGGGATGGTTAGTATTTCGGCTTACATAACATCTTAATAAATTTTAGAGCAATAAATTTTAGAGATGTGACAAGATGAAGGAAAAGGACTTTGAGTTTCTAGGGCAGCAAATTATGGGAAGGCAAATATATGGGGGGATGAATGAAAGATAAGCGTTAATTAATAAGATTTGTTACATAGATTCCTCTGGTGCAGTCTCCAGGCAGATAAGGGTCTAGAGCTGTCTCCAGTAATTACCTCTGTCCTTCCTGGTGGAGAGAAGAGAGAGGCACATTTACAAATTTACATTCTGCTTTTAATCAAATAAGGGAGGGAAGAGTTTTTCTTATGTCTGTTTCTTCTTAATTGTCTTCAGCTCAAAATAATCAATATGCTAAAATGACATATTTTGGGGTGCATCTTTTGCATCTCTTCACTTCCATTTCTCTTGGTAGCTGCTTGTAAGATTGGCTTTGAAAGTAATGGGGCTAAGGATGTTTGCGACTGAAAATTACAGACAACTGGGCAATGCTGTAATCAGAAAAAGGATCACTGACTTACATAAAGCTTCCATCAAAATACATTCTATATAAGAAGATTTGCAATATCAATAGCCTTTCTCTCAAGGTATACTAGAAAGCATTCAGTGAGTCTTACTGTATGTCACATACATGGCATTTATTATCTTATGAAATCCTCTCAACAGTTTTGTAAATTAAATGCTGTTATTTTTCTCATTTTAGCAATGTAGAAACTGAGTTACAAAGAAAGTAAATTAACTTGCCCAAAGTCAACTACTAGTTAGTAAGGAAGTCAGAATTGCAATTTCCGCAATCTGACTTGAGAGTCCATGTTCTTACCCAAGTTTTACTGTGTCCTATCTAGTAGAATTAGATCCATAAACCCTCTTAAGACTCTATGAGTCTTGTTCTCAGTCTTTTCTGGGAAAAAAAATAGAATTATCAGATGTCAAATACAAAGAACATTTATCAGTATTTATTCTAAAAATCTCTGAGAAAACAAATTAAAATTTTTTTTATAAATTAAGCTCATGTTTTCTCCTCTTTGTAATGAATCAGAAGGATTACAGGGTGTCTTTAGTGGGAAACTAGGCAGTTGTCTAAGTACATTATTACTGTCATCTGATCTATAGGTTCTCTGTATTTTTCCTTGTCTTTGAGTTATTTTATAATTCTTGTAAGTTGTAAGTAACTGATAGCAATGCAGGTAATTACTCTCCAGAATCACACAAATGAATTCTGTCTTAGGGAAATTAAACTGATTTCTCTCTACTTCCCATGGATTAAGACCGTTTTACACCAATTTGTAAATAAATTCCAACATACTTACTGCTTATATATGTGCATATTCTTTAATACTCATTTGGATCAATTGTAACATTTATGAGTCCCTCATTAGTTAATGAGCTAAATAAAATCATTTTGTATTTGTATGTCAGTCACAATTATACCCCATTTTAAGCTTCCAAATCTACTTTTCTTTTTTTATTCCAAGCAGTACCCATATTCTATACATCCTACCTTAGATATATTTTAAACTTACCTTTTCTGTTCCTTTTGCCTTATCTTGTCCCTCATTATCCCATCAGGAGTACAGCAACAATCTAACTGGTATATAAGTGATGAATAAGTTCACGAACTCCCAGGTTTAGGATCAGGATTATAACAGTTATTGTCAATAATGGAAACAGCTGAATTTAAAATAGAAGATACCAGGGCTCTAGGAAGGTTACTCTTCTAAAAATGTTTCTGAAATACAGTTTCACTGTATTTCTTTCTCTGATAAAGCATGTTAGTGCAATATGCACATTCCTTACTTCCACAAAAATGTCATTGCTTTTGCACCCAAAATTCAACTGGCTTTGCAGTGGCTTGAAGCCTAGTAACATCTCCTCCATTTCTTTAGGCATTGCTGAGTGACACCATTTGTTCATCACTTAAATATAAACTATTGGAATATTTAAATTAACAGTAATCAACTTAATTGGTTTAAAAAAAATTGTAAGCTTAATAACAGGATTAGATTTGATTGGTTGTAGCAGGGGGTGGGGAAGTTGGCATCAGCAACATTAACTTCAAGAATGATCCTTGCCCACGGTTGTTTTGTTGTTGTTCTGCAAACATTTCTTCTGGTAATTACTAAACTTAATGTCCATGTATATTCTTGTAGTATCATAAGAATAGCATAAACTCTAGCTCAAAATGCTTAAACATGATCTGAATATACTAATTTAAGATAGAGAATATAGTAAACTAAAATACGCCTTGTAGGCCGGGCGCAGCGGCTCACGCCTGTAATCCCAGCACTTTGGGAGGCTGAGGCAGGCAGATCACGAGGTCAGGAGATTGAGACCATTCTGGCTAACACTGTGAAACCCCATCTCTACTGAAAATACAAAAAATCAGTCAGGCCTGGTGGCGGGCACCTGTAGTCCCAGTTACTTGGGAGGCTGAGGCAGGAGAATGGTGGGAACCTGGGAGGTGGAGCTTGCCGTGAGCCGAGATCACGCCACTGCACTCGACTGGGTGACAGAGCGAGACTCCATCTCAAAAAAAAAAAAAAAAAGTATGCCTTGTATAAATTCTTGGACCTCAGAATGACACTTCAATCCACTTTTTGGAATCTAGAGGTCACATGCAGGGGCAGTTGAATAAACACGAGGTTTCCACAGTACATTCTGAAGCTGGAAGGATGCTCAGCAATTACCCAAGAAATACGGAAAATATCCTCAAACAACCTTGTTTCCTGAAGTTTCTTTGACTGTACATACAAGTTATTAAAAACAATACACTTAGAAAGGCTCAGAAGCCATGCAGTACTGCCTAAGTGTAAAAAATAGGAAGACTAACTTTCTTGAAATCCTCAGGCATACTGAATTTGTCATTAACAAAACATTTGAATTCATGAAGAGCAAAAGCTGGAGAAAAAGGGAGGCTATCCTGTCCCTACTTAAGTTGAAACTACAAAGGCTATATATGTTTCCATTTTCTGGTGCCAAATTACAATAAGGTTAACAGTGTTAAGAATGTCAGTTTGATCTGCATTATACAATGAATAAGATATAAAATACTCTTCTGAAACAAAATTTTAAAATTCAGGTTTTTCTGAAGTAGCTTAGCTCGGCATTTTAAAAATGATATTTTGCCACAGATATGAACTTTATGAAAGCCTAGACACAATTAGAATTTATGTATATATGTATTACAAAACGTACACTTTTATTGATAGTTATTTTACTACAAAATTGTTGGAGTTTTCTTTAAATAACATAAACCTATTATTAGCTTTCATTAAGAGAATTATCCAGCACATGGTGAAAGGGGCAATAAAGTGAAAAGAAAAGAAAATTATCCATAAACATTACATAATTACACCACCTAACACTTTTCAATCTATTTGATTTATAAAGTCTCCTTCAGGGGGTGGTTCCAAGATGGCTGAATAGGAACAGCTCCAGCCTCCAGCTCGCAGTGTGAGCGACACAGAAGATGGATGATTTCTGCATTTTCAACTGAGGTACTGGGTTCATCTCACTGGGGCATGTCAGACAGTGGATGCAGGACAGTGAGTGCAGCCCAGCGAGTGAGAGCCGAAGCAGGGTGAGGCATCACCTCACCTGGGAAGCACAAGGGGCAAGATAATTCCATTTCTTAGCCAAGGGAAACCGTGACACACAACACCTGGAAAATCGGGGCACTCCACCCTAATACTGCACTCTACCAAGTGTCTTAGCAAACAGCACACCAGGAGGTTATATCCCACACCTGACTTGGAGGGTCCCACGCCCACGGAGCCTCCCTCATTGCTAGCACAGCAATCTGATATCTAACTGCAAGGTGGCAGCAAGGCTGGGGAAGGGGTGACCACCATTGCTAAGGCATAAGAAGGTAAACAAAGTGGCTAGGAAGTTCAAACTGCATGGAGCCCACCGCAGCTCAAGGAGGCCTGCCTGCCTCTGTAGACTCCACCTCTGGGGACAGGGCATAGCCAAACAAAAGGCAGCAGAAACCTCTGCAGATTTAAATGTCCTGTCTGACAGCTTTGAAGAGAGTAGTGGTTCTCCCAGCACAGAGTTTGAGATCTGAGAATGGACAGACTGCCTGCTCAAGTGGGTCCCTGACCCCCCAAGCAGCCTATCTGGGAGATACCCCCTACTAGGGGCAGACTGACACCTCACACCTCACATGACCGGGTACCCCTCTGAGACGAAGCTTCCAGAGGAACGATCAGACAGCAACATTTGCTGTTCAGCAATATTCACTCTTCTGCAGCCTCTGCTGCTGATACCTAGGCAAACAGGGTCTGGAGTGGACCTTGAGCAAACTCTAAAAGACCTGCAGCTGAGGGTCCTGACTGTTAGAAGGAAAACTAACAAACAGAAAGGACATCCACACCAAAAGCCCATCTATACATCACCATCATTGAAGACCAAAGGTAGATGAAACCACAAAGACGGGGTAAAAGCAGTGCAGAAAAGCTGAAAATTCTAAAAATCAGAGCACCTCTCCCCCTCCAAAGGAACACAGCTCCTTGCCAGCAAAGGAACAAAGCTGGATGCAGAATGACTTTGACGAGTTGAGAGAAGGCTTCAGACGATCAAACACCTCCGAGCTAAAGGAGGAAGTTCGAACCAGTTGCAAAGAAGGTAAAAACCTTGAAAAAAGATCTGATGAATGGCTAACTAGAATAACCAATGTAGAGAAGTCCTTAAATGACCTGATAGAGCTGAAAACCATGACACGAGAACTATGTGACAAATGCACAAGCTTCAGTAACTGACTCTATCAAGTGAAGAAAGGTTATCAGTGATTGAAGATCAAATGAATGAAATGAAGCAAGAGGAGAAACTGAGAGAAAAAAACAGTAAAAGGAAATGAACAAAGTCTCCAGGAAATATGGGACTATGTGAAAAGACCAAATCTATGTCTGATTGGTGTACCTGAAAATGATGGGGAGAATGGAACCAAGTTGGAAAACACTGCAGGATATTATCCAGGAGAACTTCCCCAACATAGCAAAGCAGGCTAACATTCAAATTCAGGAAATACAGAGAAAGTCACAAAGATACTCCTTGAGAAGAGCAACACCAAGACACATAATTGTCAGATTCACCAAAGTTGAAATGAAGGAAAAAATGTTAAGGGCAGCCAGAGAGAAAGGTTGGATTACCCACAAAGGGAAGCCCATTAGACTAACAGCGGATCTCTCGGCAGAAACTCTGCAAGCCAGAAGAGAGTGGGGGCCAATATTCAACATTCTTAAAGAAAAGGCCGGGTGCGGTGGCTCAAGCCTGTAATCCCAGCACTTTGAGAGGCCGAGACGGGCAGATCACGAGGTCAGAAGATCGAGACCATCCTGGCTAACATGGTGAAACCCCGTCTCTAC
>NW_016816568.1:1073329-1088807 GCF_001698545.2 Rhinopithecus bieti
CAGTTAGAATGGCAATCATTAAAAAGTCAGGAAACAATAGTTGCTAGAGAGAATGTGGAGAAAGAGGAACACTTTTACACTGTTGGTGAGACTGTAAACTAGTTCAACCATTGTGGAAGACAGTGTGGTGATTCCTCAGTGATCTAGAACTAGAACTACCATTTGACCCAGCCATCCCATTACTGGTATATACCCAAAGGATTATAAATCATGCTGCTATAAAGACACATGCACACGTATGTTTATTGTGGCACTATTCACAATAGCAAAGACTTGGAACCAACCCAATCGAAAATGCAAATTTGGGGAGGCAGAAAGATCACACACAAGGCTGCCGCTTCACACCTGGAGCGTTGCACTGGGGTGGTGCAGAGGCACTCCACACTTCCCAGACTGTGGTGGGTTGGACAGAGGCGCTCAGCATTTCCTAGATGGTGTGGGGGTGGGGCAGAGGTGCTCCTCACTTCTCAGATGGTGCTGCCGCCTGTCTGAGACGCTCCTCACTTCCCAGAAGGTTCCGCAGATAGAAGATTAGCACACGTATGATTATTGCAGCATTATTCACAATAGCAAAGACATTGAACTAAATGCCCATCAATGACAGACTGGATTAAAATAATGTGGTACATATACACCGTGGAATGCTATGCAGCCATAAAAAGGAATGAGATCATGTCCTTGCAGGACATGAATAAACCTGGAAGCCATCATCCTCAGCAAACTAACACAGGAACAGAAAACCAAACACCACATGTTCTCACTTATAAGTGGGATTTGAACAATGAGAACACGTGGACACCAGGAGGGAACAACACATACTGCTGAGCAGGACCTGTGGTGGGGGGGAAAGGGGACGGAGAGCATCAGGACAAATAGCTAATGCATGTGGGGCTTAAACCTAGGTAACAGGTTGATAGGTGCAGCAAACCATCATGACACAACGTATACCTATATAACAAACCTGCACGTTCTGCACATGTATCTTGGAAAGTAAAGTTAAAAAAAGAAAAAAAAAGGGAAATTCAGTAAATTAAGGAAAAATCAAATTACACAAATAGAGAAAGAAAGCAACCCTTGACAACCAGAGGGCAGCCAGGTATGGTTTTCAAGTAAAAACAGAATAGTGTTTTCGGCAAGGTAGTCTTCTCTCTCTGATATTCTTTCTTCCACTTGATCAATTTGGTTATTGTGTATGCTTCACAAAGTTCTTGTGCTGCATTTATGTTCCTCTCTGAACTGGTTATTCTAGTTAGCAGTTCCTCTAACCTTTTATCAAGGTTCTTAGCTTCTTTGCATTGGGTTAGCACATGCTTCAGCGAAGTTTGTTATTAACTACCTTCTGAAGCCTACTTCTGTCAATTTGTCCATCTCATCTTCCATCCAGTTCTGTGCCCTTGCTGGAGAGGTGTTGTGATCATTTGGAGAAGAGGAACTCTGGCCTTTTGGTTTTTTAGTGTTTTTTCATTGATTTTTTCTCATCTTCATGAGTTTGTCTAGTTTCAATCTTTGAGGCTGCTGACTGTCGGATGAGGTTTTTGTGGGGACTTTTCTTGTTGATGCTGTTGTTGCTTTCTCTGTTTTTCTTTCAATGGTCAGGTCCCTCTTCTGTAGGACTGCTATGGTTTGCTAGGGGTTTACTTCAGGCCCTATTCATTTAGTTCATTCCTGCACCTAGAGATGTCACTCGAGGAGACTGGAGAACAGCAAAGATGGGTGCCTGCTCCTTCCTCTGGGATCTCTGACCTCAAGAGGTACCAACCTGATGCCAGTAAGAATGCTCCTGTATGGGATATCTGACAACTCCTGTTGAGGGGTCTCACCCAGTTGGGTGGCATGGGAAACAGGACCCATTTAATGAAGCATTTTGACTGTCCTTTGGTTGAGGGGGTGTGCTGTGCTGGGGGAAACCCACTTGTCTGGGCTGCCCGGATTCCTCAGAGCTGGCAGGAGGAAAGATTAACTCTGCTGGTCTGTGGAGACAATGACCACTCCTCCCCCTGGGGGTTGAGACCCAGGGAGATCAGAGTTCTGTCCCTGAGCCCCTGGCTGGAGTTGAAGTTCCTGCAGGGAGGCCCTGCAGTGGCAGAGTTGGCTGCCACCCCTCCCCCAAGGAGCTCAGACAGCTTAGGCAGCAGGTAGCTACAGCAGTGGTGATGGCTATCCCTTTCCCTGTGAACTCCACAGGCTTAGGCAGATTCTAACTGAGTGGCTCTTGAGAATCTGCATGGCTCTATGGTTGGAACCCAAGGCACCAGTGGCATGGGCTCACAAATGGGATCTTCCTATCCATGCATTGCACAGTTCCGTGGAAAAAGCATGTTTTCCCAGGCTGGGTAGCATGCTTACTCACCACCTCCCTTGGCTGGCAGTGGGGGCTTCCTGCCCTGTGTGGCTCTCAAATGAGCCTCAGCACCACACTACTACTCTTCCTTCTTCTCCGTGAGTCACACCCACCAGCCATCTATTCAGTCCTAATGACAGAACCAGGATACCTTTGTTGCTGGTGCAGGATTCACACAGTTTTGGATCTTTTCAGTGGGAGTTTCTGATCGCTGTTGCTTCTAGTTGACCACCTTGGCCCTGTCCCCTGAAATTTTTTATATGACCCATGATAGGGTCTATTTGAACTGTGTTCCATGTCCATTGACTCATCTTCCTATAATATCTCGCTTTATCTCAGATATTATTTTTTGATGTCTACATTATGTATTATAGCCACTACAAATTTCTTTGGACTATTGTTTACATAGTATATTTTTAAAATTATTTTAAACTGTCTATGGTGGAGAACATGATGAATTGCAAAGGAGCATGAGGAAATTTGGGAGATGATGATATTCAGTATCTTGATTGGCAGTTCTGTCACAAGAGTTGTGTATCTGTTTAAACTTGTATACACAAATTGAGCACAGTTTTTTTTTTTTTTTTTTTTTTTGGTGCAAGGTTATACCTCAAAATGGTTGATTACATGTGAAAAAATGGTTGATTAAAGATAGAAAATAGTAACAAAATCTAGAAAATTCTCAAGTATTTGGATATTAATACTCTTCTAAATAAACCATTGCAATCATTGTAGGTTTAAAGAAAAATCATAAAATAGAAACAGAAAATAGAAAAGATCATGAAATCTAAAATATTTTGAACTGAAAAATAATGAAAATTCTTCATATCAAAATATGCAGCATGGAACTATAGCAATGGTTAAAGAAGAATCTATAGTTTTAAATGTTCATATTATATACAAAACATTTAACAACATGGATCTAACTTTGTACCTTAGAAACCTAAAAGCAAAACTTAAATATATAGGAAATCAAAAGAAAGAAACTATAAAGATAAGAGCAGAAATCAATAAAATTGAAAATGACAAATAGAGAAAATTAACAAAGCAAAAAGTTTGTTTCTATAAAGTATTAATACAGTTAGTAAATCTCTGGATAGGAGGCATGTTATTTGTTTTCATCTGGGACATGAACAAACACACCAAAGAAAATTGGATATGTCAGTGTTCTTGATTATGTTATTTTTGTACCTTGAGTATTGCCATGATCACTATGGATATTTATCTTTGTTAACAGCTGTAGGTAAAATTTGAAGGATACATAGAAGTTTACTGTATAATAGTGAAAGTAAGGCAAGGACACTAACAGCATCCATGCAATGATATCAAATTATGAACAAGCATGTTGTGGTCACACTTTATGAAAAAACATTTAAAACTTGGAAATAAAGTCAAAAGAATGTAGTCTCTCCTTTCAATGTCATACTCTATCATTATTTAATACATATCTATGATATTTCTTTCAGAAAATTAAACTAGCACATTTACTTGTGTTTTATCTTGCTCTTTACTATTTGATTAGAGCCTAAACACTACAAAATTCATGTTATCTTACAGATTTCTGTGTGACAGAAAAGATAACTTCCACAATTATGTCAGGTCTTGTTTGTTTTCTAACTGTGAAGTAACCAGTTTTACATATAACCTAGCAATCTAATTCTAATATTACTTTACTCAAGTGCCTTTAAATAGATGCTTCCACAAAATGCTTTTTGAATTATCTCTGCCATTTCACTTGCTGATGTTGAAAGCCAGTTCTCCGTGGGTCTCTCACATTTTTGTATGTCTTATAAGCAGAGATACTGGCTACCTTTGTTCAGAATTATCTTTTCAAAAATGTTTGTATAGCAAACAGCCTTAAAAGATACAGCATTTATTTCCAGAGCAAAGTGCAGGTTTGCTTATAGCCTTTGGAAGATATAAATAAGTCTCCCTCCAGATCAAGGGTAAGTCATTCTTAGTGTGTATTATAAGAGATATGAATAATATAAGCTCAGAGTTCTCCTAGTCTCCTAGAATGCAACCCACTGCATGTGCAGGTGTCTCCTAGCCTTATTCATACTACTGTGTGGAAACTGATTTGGAAAACTAGTACTAAATATTCTTATGCACATGCTGCTTGCTATACCATGAGTAATAAACTTCCTTTTGCTTCTGACCCAGGGGTCTTGTGATTTCTGCTAGCACTTATGAGTCCTTGATAGGCAACTTTTTACCTTACAAGTAGAGTAAAATCACAAACCCTTCAGGGTTCTTCATAGGTTGCTCATTAGTTAAAAAATAGACAAAATATTTGACTTGTGTTCATTCTAATCTGTTTACGAGTTTTGTTTCAATTATTTGAAAGTCATACTGTAACACACTGATAAGTCATCCACAAAGATACTCGAATGGACTTACCTGCTGAATTCAATAAAACTGCATTGTCCATGAAGTTAACTTAATGGGCTACTTACTTATGCCTTAGCATGTCTTTTCTTGACTCCTGTAGTGATTCCTCATCAATCATGGCACTATACTTTTGCTGATACACTGTTTCTCTAGTTGGTTTTTTTCCCCTTTGTTTTTGCTTTCTCATTTTGTTTTCTCTTCTGGTAGTTGGCCTATGTCTCACGTAGTTTGGTGTTTGGGCTAAGTCACTTTCTATATCTAGGAGCAGAGACAAGTGGTCTTGTAAGCTGGTCTTGACTGCATATTCAGATGAGCACCTTGTATACACATGAATCTCATTTGTGTGTGGACAATAAATTTTTTCTTGTTGATTACAATAATGATTGGTAATCTGTTTTTATGATATTACATTTAGTAATCTCTGCAAGAGCAATGGGGATGAATTCCTTTTCAGGTGAGAGATAACAGAGAACATGACTTGTTTTTCTGTTTGACTATTGTGTCCATTAGAAAGAATAGGCTTTTGGTATCAGGACTATAGAGCTTTTGGTTCTGTATTTACTTTCTCCTGTGGCTGAAGTTGCTAAACTAAATCTGCAAACTCTTTCTGTGTGTTTTTGTGATTGAGGAAGACCCTTATCTCTTGGTGGGTGATTTTGAATATTCTCCTACTTCCAGATGGTATCAATAAATTAGATTATAAAGTTTTAGAAAAGAAGTCTTTTGTTTTTTACAATCTAAGTTATTACATAAATCTAATATTCCGAGAATTTCTAAAAATTAACAAAATTTTAATGTTATATATAATAGTCTATTAAAAATTACTTTCTTGCAAAGTTTAGTTCAAAAGAACTTTTACATAAGAATTCAAATCCACATAATTATGGTGAAACCTTAGACAAGTCAAACTGGGTTCGTCATCATTTAGGTTTAAATCATCATTTCTCCACTTTGGCACATGTTGGTGTAGATAATAAGAACTCAAAATTTTACGGTATTTCAAAAGATATCTCTCATTACATTTTTAGTTAAACACTTTTATCTAAAAAAAATTGTGGAAACAAAATGAATTACTGGGCTCATGAAACAAAGGTAAGAAAACTTAAACATTTAAATCATGAAAATTAGACTTTTACTAACAAAATATTTTGCTAAAAATTTCCACATACTGATAAAATTAGAAAGAAGACAGTGTTCATTGTAAAATTAAATTACTCTTAAACTGAAGAATGCATCAGAGACTTGCAACAGCAGAATTGATCAAGCAGAGGAAATGGTTAGTGAGCTTGAAGATAGGCTATTTGAAAATACACAGAGGAGATAAAAGAAAAAAGAATTTAAAAGACTACCTTAAGATTTGGAAAATAGTCTCAAAAGGGCAAATCTAAGAGTTACTGGCTTTAATGAAGATGCCAAGAACAACTCAGCCAGGGAGACCCTAACCCAGTGGTGCTAGAGAAATCAAAGACACACACACAAATACAGTGGGTGGAGTGGGAAATCAGGGGACTTATAGCCTTCAGAGCTGAAAGCCCTGAACAGAGATATACCCACATATTTATTGACAGCAAGCCAGTGATAAACATTGTTTCTATAGATTATAGATTAACTAAAAGTATTCCTTACGGGAAACAAAGGGATGGGCTGAAAAAAAGGGATGGGCTCTGGCTAGTTATCTGCAGCAGGAACATGTCCTTAAGGCACAGATAGCTTATGCTACTGTTTGTGGTTCAGGAATGCCTTTAAGTAGTTTTCTGCCCTGGGTGGGCCAGGTGTTCCTTGCCTTCATTCTAGTAAACCCACAACCTTCAGCGTGGGCGTCATGGCCATCACAAACATGTCACAGTGCTGCAGAGATTTTGTTTATGGCCAGTTTTAGGGCCAGTTTATGGCCAGATTTGGGGGCCTATCCCCAGCATGTTCCCCTTCTTGTTTTTGCATGGCAGTAAAAACAAAGGCAGCTTTATCACAGTGAGCTACTACTCGCAGGAGTCAGGATCCACATCTGCAGACTACACAAAGACAACACAGATTAATAACACAATCATCATTGAAATCACAGGTCCTTCAAGTGTTTTTATCTATTTAATGGGTTACTAGCTGCTAATCTGTCTGCATCTCTTTTAAGCACTCCAGTTACTGGCATTAAGGTTAGGTGTGCCTGGGATGCTTTAAATATTTGTTCTTTTAATTTTGCAATATCCAAAGACAAGTTTGTAGAGCGTCCTTCTAGATGCTTTTTTATTCTTTCCCAAATTTTGATCTTATTAAGAGTCATTAATAGTTTCCACAAATCCTTATGTTTAGCTCCTACGGCGGGCCATATCATTTGAGGTTGAGGTGCCGCTACACCATCATGTTTCCAGGTAACAGGAACTCTTACCATATTTCTTACTATTTCTACCATCTGACCGTTTTGTTTAGCCCAGCTGAACCTAGTATGGCCTTGGCATGCAGGCTGAGAGGGGCAATTTTAAGCTAAACATCCCCTTGGGGATCAATCAATAATGATTCCATAGGAATCATTGTGCAGCACCTCTGCCTGTTCTGCAATGCAAACTTCCCAAACGAGTACATTCATTATTTCTGACCAGATCCAATTCTGTTTACAAATAGGTTTTTGAGGGCAGTATGCCTCAATTATAGTAGCAGATTTATTATGGTAAATAATGAGATCAGAAAGCATGTGTAACTGTGTCATACAGTGATTACATCCATACATTATTAACAGCCAAGATTGATAAATATGCCCAATAAGTATAATTACTCTCTGTGTCAGCCCTTGTTGAAGGAAGACTCATGGCAGTGGTGATCACCGCTATCATAGTTGTCATTAAATTACTTATTGTGACTGGTTGTCCCGCTTTCCTCATTTTTCCTTCTGCCATCTGTGACAGCTTTTTCATCTGTCCCCAGGTATGTGGCTGTGTTCAATGGATGTTGCTCATAACAGTTGGGGTCCTCCTCAGCATCAGCCTCAACATGGCTGCAACTGGGGGGTCCTTGGCATCCTCCCGGAATCTCTTCTTCAGCATCTGGCTCATGATAAGGTTTCAGGTGTCTTGATGGTATCCAAATTGGCTGCTGGTTTTGGCCTGGAGAAACACAAGCATAACCTCTACCTCAAGTTATTATTTTACCTATTTCCCAACTTTTTGTTATCGGATCTCTCCTCCAAACCAGTTGTTCTGCTTCTGTCTTTGCAGTTGGTTTCTGTAGATGCTGTTCAGCTGCTGATAGCATCTGGCCTTTAGGCAGGCTCAAAAAATTTGAGGTAAATAATGCTAGATTCAATTGCATATGGGCTGTTCTGTAATCCCTGTTTCCTCCTTTCTGCTTTTGCAATTGTTGTTTTAGGGAGAGATTCATTTGTTCTACAATGGCTTGTCCTTGAGAATTATATGGGATACCAGTAATGTGTTTAATATTCCATATAGAGAAAGATGTAGCTAGAGCTTGGCTAGTATAGCCTGGGGCATTATCTCTTTTAATAGAAGCTGAAATGCCCATCACTGCAAAACACTGCAAAAGGTGACATTTAACACAGGCAGAAGACTCTCCTGATTGGCCCAGACAAAGTGAGAAAAGGTGTCCACACATACATGTACATAAGCTAGTCTCCCAAATGAGGGAACATGCGTGACATCCATTTGCCAAAGAGAATTATGTACCGGTCCTTGATGATTAACTCCTCCTGTAAAAGATGAGGAATGTACCATTTGGCAAGTTGGGCACTGCTGGATAATAGCTTTAACTTTTTTCCAGGTAATGGTGTATCTGCATTTGAGACCAGAGGCATTAATATGGGTTAAATTGTGAAAGTGTCTAGCATTAGATATTGCAGTAGCAAGAAAGTGTCTAGCATTAGATATTGCAGTAGCAACTAGGTGATCAGCTATTTGATTCCCTGCAGTCAAAGGTCCTGGAAGAGGTATGTGAGCCCTAAAAAGGATACATTCTATTCCTGACTGCTGTTTGCAATTGGGTAAATAAAGTCAGCAGTTTTTCATCTGTGTGAAATCATAACTGAGCATTTTCAATTAATTGTGTGGAATGAACCACGTATGAAGAATCAGAAATCACATTAATAGGCATATTAAAAACAGTCAATACTGCAATTACAGCTACAAGTTCTCCTTTTTGAGCTGAAGTATAGGGCATCTGAAGAACTTTATTTACCTTTTGAGCCAGAATAAATTTTACCATTACTAGACCCATCCATAAAAACATCCTCAGCACCTTCTATTGGTTTAAATTTAGTTTTTTTTTTTAGGGAGAATCCAATTGTTAATTTCAAAAATTGAAACAGTTTCATTTTAGGAAAATGATTATCAAGAATACCCACAAAGTCAGCTAAATGGGTTTGCCAAGTAAGACTATTTATAAAAGCTTGCTGTATTTGTGACTCCGTGAGAGGGACAATGATTTTTCCAGGATCACATCCAAGTAATTTAACAATCCAAGTTCTTCCATTTCCTATCATAGTAGCAATTTGATCCAAATAAGGAGTTAGAGTCTGTGAATTAGTATGTGGAAGAAAAAGCCGCTCTACAAGATCTTGCTCTTGAACAATAACACCAGTAGGTGAATGCTGAGTTCAAAAAATTAGCAAATCTAGAGTCTTCTCTGGATCTATTCTATTTATTTGAGCTTTATGGACTTGCTTTTCAATCAGCTGTAACTCTGCCTCAGCTTCTTTTGTTAATTGCTGAGGGCTAGTGAGAATAGGCTTTCCTCTCAGGAGAGAAAATAGATTAACCATGGCATAGGTAGGAATGCCTAGAGCAGGTCATATCCAATTAATGTCCCCTAGTAATTTTTGAAAGTCATTTAATGTTTTCAATTGATCCCTATGTATGGCTACTTCCTGTGGCACAATGGTAGTGTCATTTACTAAGGTCCCCAAGTAGGAGTAAGGAGTAGTAGTCTGAATTTTGTCAGGAGTTATAATTAAACCAGTGCAAGAAATCAAATTTTGCAAGTGATCATAACATTGGAGTGATATTTCTTGAGTGGGGGCAGCACAAAGTATATCATCCATATAATGAATAATGTAACACTCTGAAAATTTTTTACAAGTAGATTCAATTGCTTGCCCTACATATGTCTGGCAAATTGTTGGGCTGTTTAACATGCCTCGTGGCAACACTTTCCAATGAAAATGCTTAGCAGACTGCAGGTTGTTTACTGCAGGAATTGTAAATGCAAACCATTCACAGTCTTGCTCAGCTAAGGGGACAGTAAAGAAACAGTCTTTTAAATCTATGACTATTAAAGGCCAATTTTTTGGAATCATAGCAGGAGAAGGCAGTCCTGGCTGCAATGTCCCCATAGGTTGTATAACTGAATTAATGGCTCTGAAGTCAGTTAACATTCTCCATTTACCCGATTTTTTCTCAGTTACGAAAACTGGAGAATTCCAAGGGGAAAATGTTGGAGCTATGTGTTCTTTTTCTAATTGTTCAGTAACTAAGTCCTCTAAAACCTCCAGTTTCTCCTTACTGAGTGGCCATTGTTCTATCCAAATTGGCTTATCTGTTAACCATTTTAAAGGTATAGGTTCTGGAGGCTTAACAATGGCTGCCATCAAAAATGATATCCCAAATGTTGGTGGGAACTTTGTCTTTCTGCTTGAAGCAGTTCCTTCAAACCTTGCAAATTTTTTCCTAGTCCCATACCAGGGACATACCCATTTCACACATCATATGTTGACTTCAAGGGCTATATAATTGTTCTGGAATTAGAACTTGTGCTCCCATTGTTGTAATAAATCTCTCCCCCATAAATTTATATGTACAGAAGTTACAATTGGTTGAATAGTCCCAGGTTGTCCATCGGGTCCTTCACAATGCAAAATGTAACTACTTTTATATACTTCAGGGGCTTTACTAACTCCAACTATGTTAAACTGAGTGGGTTGAATTGGCCACACGGATGGTCAGTGCTACAGAGAAATGATTGAAATGTCTGCTCCTGTATCTACCAAACCTTTAAATTTCTTTCCCTGAATAGTTATTTAACAGGTAGGATGTTTATCAGTAATTTGATTCACCCAATAAGCTGCTTTGCCTTATTTGTGCTTCCAAATCCTCCTGTTCGTTTGAATTCACTTTTTCCCATTTCCACATACGGCACAATCAGGAGCTGTGCTATACACTCTCCTGGCTCTGCTTTCCAGGGAACAGGAGTAGATATAACAATTTGAATTTCCCCATTGTAATCTGAATCAATGACTCCTGTATGTACTTGCACTCCTTTTAACTTTAAACTAGATCTACCTGGAAGTAATCCTATCATCTCTGCTGGCAAGGGTCCACAGACCCCTGTTGGAACTTTTTGTGGGGGTTACCCAGGCAGAAGGCTCACAGCTTTTGTGTAGCATTAATCTACTGAGGCACTGCCAGCTGTGGCAGGGAACAGACATTGTAAAGGGGTGAGGGAATGGCCTGAGCCAGAAATGCCCCGGTTTGGAATGGAGCCTGGGACAGGCCCCTCATGGCATTTCTCGAAATTGGGTTCCCATCTTTATCAAATTTAGAATGACACTGGCCCAGTGCTTTCCTTTTTTGCATTTTGGACATATTTCAGGCTCAACAGTTTTCTTTTTTCCCCCATCTGGTGGCCTGACTCACTGATTTTTTTCTACATTCTTTTTTAGTATGACCATGCTTCCTACAGTTAAAACAAGCTCCAGGAAATGGAGTATTTCCTTTACCCACTCTCAGTCCTAACATTGCCTGGGCTAGCAGAGTAGCCTTATGCAGATTACCTCCCATACTGTCACAGGCCTTGATATAATCAACTGAATGTGCTTTCCCTCAAATAGGTCACAGAGCAGCCTGGCACTCGGGATTATCATTGTCAAAAGCTAATAACTGCAACACTATATCCCCAGCAGCCAAATCTGCAATCACCTTTTTAAGAGACTCCTGTAACCGAGCTATAATATCTGCATACGGTTCTTTTGGTCCCTGTTTTACAGCACTAAAGGAAGGGTATTGCTCTCCTCTGAAGCGATTTTTTCCCAAGCTCTAATGCACACTCCTCTAAGCTGTTCTATGGCATCATCCTGCATGACCACTTGTGCATCTAAACCAGCCCAGCTGCTGACCCCCAAAAGTTGGTCTGCAGTTATATTAATTTGAGGTTGGACCTGGGCATTGTGAGTACCCTGAATGGAAGTTTCATCTGCCCACCAAGTTTGAAATTGTAGGAACTGAGCAGGAGTCAGACGAGCTCGAGTAAGAGCATCCCAGTCAGTAGGAATAATCCGACTGGAAACAGCAACATTGTTTAACAGTCCCATTACAAAAGGAGAACCTGGTCCATACTGATTAATAGCTTATTTAAATTCTTTGAGTAATTTAAAAGGAAAAGGCTCAAATGTAGCTATAGTATTTCCTGGTTGATCTGGGTAGTGTATCCTAACAGGGAACTGCCAAGCCTCTATATCACCCTCATGTCTAGCTTGCTGGATTCCTGCCTGAATAGAACTGAGAGCGGTAGCTCAAGGCACTGCTCAAACAGTCACTGGGGCAACTACTTTTCACCCAGTGTCCTCTGGAAAAGAAAGATCTGGAGGGTCAGGCCACTCTTTTTCTTCAAAATAATGAGGTGGTGCAGAAGGATAGGGACAAACCTCTTCCTCCTTTGCCGCTGTAGCTTTAGATGGCAAACAAACCTCTCTGTCACCTCTTCTGTTATTTCGTTTTACTTTCCTTCTTCCTCATCATTAGTATGAAGGTTCCAAGGTGGAATGAACCAGAGCCCACACTTGTTCCATTGTTACCCTGATGCTTCCAAGCTCCCCTTCTTACTCACCATGGGGATTGCTTAAAAGTACTTGTGTGTCCTCCAGCTTCATTCCACATTTTCCAACCATCACTCTGGTGACCCTTCAACCTGGGTTCGAGCCCCTGTATAGGCACCACTTGCCAAGACAAGCTCAGTCGGGGAGACCCTTACTCAGCGGCGCTAGAAGAATTAAATACACACACACAAATACAGCATGTGGAGTGGGAAATCAGGGGACTCGTAGCCTTCAGAGCTGAGAGCCCTGAAGAGAGATTTACCCACATATTTATTGACAGCAGCCAGTGATAAACATTGTTTCTGTAGATTATAGATTAACTCAAAGTATTCCTTATAGGAAACAAAGGATGGGCTCTGGTTAGTTATCTGCAGCAAGATCATGTCCTTAAGGCACAGATCACTCATGCTATTGTTTGTGGTTCAGGAATGCCTTTAAGCGGTTTTCCGCCCTGGGTGGGCCAGGTGTTCCTTGCCCTCATTTCGGTAAACCCACAACTTTCAGTGTGGGCATAATGGCCATCACAAACATATCACAGTGCTGCAGAGATTTTGTTTATGGCCAGTTTTTTTTTTTTTTTGAGACGGAGTCTCGCTCTGTCTCCCGGGCTGGAGTGCAGTGGCCGGATCTCAGCTCACTGCAAGCTCCGCCTCCCGGGTTTACGCCATTCTCCTGCCTCAGCCTCCCGAGTAGCTGGGACTACAGGTGCCCGCCACCTCGCCTGGCTAGTTTTTTGTATTTTTTTAGTAGAGACGGGGTTTCACCATGTTAGCCAGGATGGTCTCGATCTCCTGACCTCGTGATCCGCCCGTCTCGGCCTCCCAAAGTGCTGGGATTACAGGCTTGAGCCACTGCGCCCGGCCAGTTTTAGGGCCAGTTTATGGACAGATTTGGAGGCCTATCCCCCGCATGAAGAGGTAGAGAGAGAGACTGGGGTAGAAATTGTATTCAAAGAGACAACACAGAGCTTTCCAAACCTACAGAAAGATATCAATATTTAAGTACAAGAAGATTGTAGAATACCAAATAAGCCTACCTCAGGACATGTAACAACCAAACTTCCAAATATCAAGGATAAAGAAATGATCCTAGAAGCAGCAAGATAAAACAAAACAAAACAAATAACATATAATAGAGGTGCTCCACTATGTCTGGCAGCAGACTTTTCAGTGGAAACTTTACAGGACAGGAGAGAGTGTCATGTTATATTTAAAGCGCTGAAGGAATAAACCTTTTATCCTAAAATAACATGTCTGGCAAAAATATCTTTCAAATATGAAGGAGAGGCTGGCTGCAGTGGCTCACACCTGTAATCCCAGCACATTGGGAGGCCAAGGCAGATGGATCAGTTTAGGCCAGGAGTTTGAGACCAGCCTGGCCAACATCGTGAAACCCTGCTTCTATTAAAAATACAAAAATTAACTGGGTGTGGTGGCACACGCCTGTAATTCCAACTACTTGGGAGGATGAGGCATGAGAATCACTTGAACCCATGAGGCAGAGATTGCATTGAGCCAAGAGCATGCCATTGCACAAAAAAAGAAAACAACAACAACACAAGCAAAACCATGAAGGAGAAAGACTTTCCCAAACAAAATCTAAAATCTGAGGGATTTCATCAACACCAGAAATGCTAAAGGAAGAAATGCTAAAGGAAGTTCCTCCATCAGAAAGGAAAGGATGTCAATGAATAACAAGAAATCATCTGAAGGTACAGAATTCACTAGTAATAGTAAGTACACAAAAAATACAGAATATTATAACACTGTAATTGTAGTGTGTCAACTATTCATATCATGAGTAGGAAAGCTATAAGATAAACCTATGAGAAATAGTAATTATAACAACTTTTAAATAAATAGTACAATAAGACGTAAATAGAAACAACAAAAGTTAAAAGTGGGGAGATGAAGTTAAAGTATAGTTTTATTAGTTTTCTCTTTACTCATTTGTTTGTTTTAGCAATCATAGTTAAGTTGTCATCAGTTTAAAATCATGGGTTATAAGATGCTATTTGCAAGCCTCATGGTAACCTCAAATCAACAAACCTACAACAGACACACAAAAAATAAAAAGCAAGAAATCAAAACATACTACCAGAGAAAATCACTTTCACAAAAAGGAAGAGAGGAAGGAAGGAAGAGAGATCACAAAACGACCAGAAAATAAATTTTAAAATGACAGGAGTAAGTCCTTACTTATCAATAATAACACTGAATGAAAATGGACTAAACTCTCCAATCAAAAGACACAGAGAGGCTGAATGGATTAAAAACAAAACAAAACAAGGTAAACTATCTGCTGCCTACAAGAAATATACTTCACCTACAAAGACACATAGACTGAAAACAAAGGGGTAGAAAAAGATACTTCATGTCAATGGAAACCAAAAGAGAACAGGAGTAGCTATACTCAGATAAAATAGATTTTAAGACAAAGACCATAAAAAGAGACAAAGAAGTTCATTAAATAATGATAAAGGGGTCCATTCAGCAAGAAGATATAATAATAAATATATATGCACCAGCCACTGGAGTGCCCACATATATAAAGTAAATTATTATGGGAGCTAAAGACAGAGATGATTACCAGAGGCTAGGAAGCATAGTGAGGAGTGGGGTGGGGAGTGGGGATAGTTAATGGTACAAAAGTATGATTAGATAGAATGAATAAAATCTAGTACTTGACAGCAGAACAGGGTGACTAAAGCCAACAATAATTTAAAATATTACATATTTAAAATAAGTAAAAGTGTATAGCTGGAATATTTGTATCACAAATAAATGAAAATGCTTGAGCTGATCAATACACCATTTATTCTTATGTGATTATTATATATTGTAGCCTGTATAAAAATATCTCATGTACCCCATAAATATTTATACCTATTATGTACTCATAAAATTAAAATAATTTTAAAGTAAATAAATAAATAA
>NW_016816568.1:1089350-1140529 GCF_001698545.2 Rhinopithecus bieti
TTAAGTATACCTTTTCCTTTTCAATTACAGACAATCTCAAATAAAATATCAAAATTTAAAAGACTAAAATTTTGCCAAAAGCTCTTAAGTGTTGAGTTTTCTTTATAAGCAGGAAACAAACTATTAGTTGAACTCACAATGAACTTTTCTTGAATCACACTTTTGACAAGAAAAAACATACCAAAAAAACCCACACAAACTGTTTAATATTTTGTGTTTGTTTGTTTGTTTGTTTTTTAGTTTTAGGAGTTCTTGACTTTATATCTACACTAGCCATTTTCAGAGTTTACACATAATGACAGAGCAGTGTTCATGAACAAATGAATATCCAAATTTTCAGAGCGATCAGAAAAAGAAAGGGAGAAGAAAGGGAAAGAAAGAAGCAAGAGGAAGCCAGCTTAGGACAGATATGAAATTATTACTGTAACAGGCCAATTACCTAAATTCTACAAAAAGAAGACAAGGGTTAAATGACAGAAAACCTATCTTTACAATATACAATCTAGAAAAAGCATTACAGCTGATTTAAACAATATCTAGAGCCTTCAACCATTCCATCAAAACTTAATGATTAAAAACTTAATCATTAAGTTGGTTAAGTACCACCGGTCTGTTGGTACTTAACAGACCAGTGACACTACAAAGCAATCAAACAACAAGTCTGCAAAATAACCAGCTAACATCATGATACCAGGATCAAATCCACACATATCAATACTAACCTTGAATGCAAATGGGCTAAATGCCCCAATTAAAAGAAACAGCATGGCAAGCTGGATAAAGAGCCAAGACCCATTGGTAGGTTATCTTCAAGAGACTCATCTCACATGCAACGATACACATAGGCTCAAAATAAAGAGATGAAGAAAAGTCTACCAAGTAAATAGAAAATAGAAAAAAGCAGGGGTTGCAATCCTAGTTTCAAACAAAACAGACATTAAACCAACAAAGATAAAAAGACAAAAAGGCATTACATAATGGTAAAGGGTTAATTAAACAGGATATAACTATTCTAAATATATATACGCACCCAACACAGGAGCACCCAAATTCATAAAGCAAGTTCATGGAGACCTTCAAAGAGACTTAGACTCCCACACAATAGTAGTGGGAGACTTTAACAACTCACTGACAATATTAGACAGATCATTGCAACAGAAAATTAACAAAGATATTCAGGACCTGAAATCAGCACTGAATCAAATGGATCTGAAAGACATCTAGAGGACTCTCCATACTCTAAAATCAACCACATAATCAGAAGCAAAACACTTTCCAGCAAAAACAAAAGAAATGTAATCATAACAATCTCTTGGACCACAGCACAATCAAGTTAGAAAGCAAGATTAAGAAATTCACTGAAAAAAACATATATTTACATAGAAATTTAATAACTTTCTCCTGAATGACTTTTAGGTAAATAATGAAATTAAGGCAGACATCAAGAAGTTCTTTAAAACTAATGAAAACAAAGATACAACATACTAAAATCTCTGGGACACAGCTGAGGCAGTAGTAAGAGGAAAATTCACAGCACTTAATGCCCACATCAAAAAGTTAGAAAGATAGCAAGTTAACAACATAACATCACAACTGAAAGAACTAGAGAGCCCAGAGCAAACAAATCCCAAAGCTAGCAGGAGACAAGAAATAATCAAAATCAGAGCTGAACTGAAGGAGATTGAGAAATGAAAAACAATTCAAAAGATCAACTAATCTAGGAGGTGTTTTTTTGAAAAAATTAACAAGCTAGACCACTGGCTAGACAAAGAAGAAAAGAGAGAAGATCCAAATAAACACAATCAGAAATGACAAGGGAGATATTACCACTGACCCCATAGAAGTACAAACAACCATCAGAGAATATCATTAACACCTCTAGGCATATAAACCGGAAAATCTAGAATAAATTGATAAATTCCTGGACCATACATCCAGGAAGGATACATCCAAGACTGGACCAGGAAGAAACTGAATCCCTACAAAAGCCAAAAATGAGCTCTGAAATTGAGCCAGTAATAAGTAGCCTACAAACCAAAATAAGTCCAGGACCAGAAAAATTCACAGTTGAATTCTACCAGATGTACAAAAAAGAGCTGGTACCATTCCTGCAGAAACTATCCCAAAAAAACTGAGGAGGAGGGACTCCTCCCCAATTCATTCTATAAGTCCAGCATCATCCTGATATCAAAACCTAGCAGAGACACAACAAATAAAGAAAAATTCAGGCCAATATCATTGATGAACATCAATGCAAAAATCCTCAACAAAATACTAGCAAACCAAATCTAGCAGCCCATCAGAAAGTATATTTACCATGATCAAGTAGGCTTTATCCTTGGGATGGAAGGGTGATTCAGCTTATGCAAATCAATAAACATGATTCATCATATAAACAGAACTAAAGACAAAAAACACATGATTATGTCAATACATACACAAAAGGATTTTGATAAAATTCAAAACCCATTTATGTTGAAAACTCTCAATAAGCTAGGTATTAAAGGAACATACCTCAAAATAGTAAGAGCCATCTATAACAAACCCACAACCAACATCATTCTGAATGGCCAAAAGCTGGAAGCATTCCCCTTGAAAACCAGCACAAGATAAGAATTCCCTCTCTCACCACCACTCCTATTCAACATAGTATTGGAAGTCCTAGCCAGGGTAATAAGGCAGGAGAAAGAAATAAAAGGCATTCAAATAGAAAGACAGGAAGCCAAACTATCCCTATTTGCAGATGACATGATCCGATATCTAGAAAACCCCATAGTCTGAACCCAAAAGCTCCTTAAGCTGATAAACAACTTCAGTAAAGTCTCAGCATACAAAATCAATGTGCAAAAATAACTGGCATTCCTATACACCAACAATCAAGGAGAGAGCCAAATCAGAAATGCAATCCCATTCAAAATTGCCACACAAAAATTTAAAATACCTAGGAATACAGCTAACCAGAGAGGCAAAAGATCTCTAGAAGAAGAACTGTAAAACATCACTCAAAGAAATCAGAGATGACACAAACAAATAGAAAAACATTCTATGCTCATGAATAGAAAGAATCAATATCAGTAAGCTGGCCATAGCATCCAAAGAAACTTATAGATTCAATGCTATTTCTATTAAACTATCATCAACACTGTTTGCAGAACTAGAAAAGCTATTTTAAAATTCATATGGAACCAAAAGAGAGCCCAAATAATAAAGGCATTCCTAAGCACAAAGAAAAAATGCTGGAGGCATCACACTACCCAACTTCAAACTATACTACAGGGCTACAGTAACCAAAACAGCATGGTACAGGTACAAAAACAGACACATAAACCAATGGAACAGAATAGAGAACCCAGAAATAAAGCCACACACCTACAACTATCTGTTCTTCAACAAACCCGACAACAACAAGCAATGGGGAAAGGATTCCCTGTGAAATAAATGGTGCTAGGAGAACTGGCTAGCCATATGCAAAAGATTGAAACTGGACCCCCCTTTCTTACACCATATACAAAAATTAACTCAAGATGGATTAAAGACTTAATGTAAAACCCAAAACTATAAACACCCTGGAAAACAACCTAGACAATACCATTCTGGACACAGGAACAGGCAAATATTTCATAATGTAGACACAAAAAGCAATTGTAACAAAGGCAAAAATCAGAAACAACAAGGGGGTTACTACCACTGACCCCACAGAAATACGAACAACCATCAGAAAATATTATGAACACCTCTATGCACATAAACTAGAAAATCTAGAAGAAGTTGATAAATTCCTGGACCCATACATCCTCCCAAGACTGAACCAGGAAGAAATTGAATCCCTGAACAGGCCAAAAACAAGCTCTGAAATTGAGTCAGAGGTAAAAAAAAAAAAAACAAACAACAACAATAACAACAACAAAAACATGACAAGTGGAAACTAATCAAACTAAAGAGCTTCTGCAGAGAAAAAAAGAAAACTACTTACAGAGTGAACAGACAACCTACAGAATGGGAGAAAAAATTTGCAAACTATGCATCTGATAAAGGTCTAATATCCAACATCTATTATAAATTTCTTTACAGAATTTAACCAAATTTACAAGAAAAAAAAAAACCCCATGAAAGAGTGGGCAAAGAACATGAAAAGACATTTTTCAAAAGTAGACAAGCATTCGGCCAACAAGCACATGAAAAAATGCTCAACATCACTGATCATTAGAGAAATGCAAATCAATACCACAATGAGATACCATCTCACACCAGTCAGAATGGCTACTATAAAAAAGTCAAAAAATAACAGATGCTGGCAAGGTTGCAAAGAAAAAGGAACATTTATACACTGTTGATGGGAGTGTAAATTACTTCAACCATTGTGGAAGACAGTGTGGTGATTCCTCAAAGACCTGAAAATGGAACTACCATTGGACCCAGCAATCCCATTATGGGTATATACCCAAAGGAATATAAATCATTCTATTATAATGGCATGCAAACACATACATACCCTGCAGTACTAGTCACAATAGCAAAGACATGGAATCAACCTAAAAGCCAGTCAATAGTAGACTGGATAAAGAAAATATGGTACATATACACCATAGAATACTATGCAGCCATAAAAAGTATGAGATCATGTCCTTTGCAGGAACATGGATGGAGCGGAGGTCACTATCCTTAGTAAACTAATGCAGGAACAGAAAACCAAATACCACATATTCTCACCAACAAGTGGGAGCTAAATGATGAGAACACATGGACACATAGAGGGGAACAACACACACTGGGGCCTGCTGGAGGGTGGAAGGTGGGAGGAAGGAGTGGATCAGGAAAAATAACTAATGGGTACTAGGCTTAATCCCTAGGTGACTAAATAATCTGTGCAACAAACCCCCATGACAAAAGGTTACCCATATAACAAACCTGCACATACACCGCTGAACTTAAAAGTTAAAAAAAAAAACCAGGTACTTAATCATCATCTAAGTAGGAGACCTTAGAGGGAAGGTAGGGGGTGGCAGAAACCTCTTATGTTAAAAAAGTGCTCTCTCATTTGAACAGACAAACCAGAGAATCTCCTCCCAAAATGTTTTTCCCCATTTATTCTAGTTTATCACTCAAATAATTCATATTGTTCATGTCAAAAATTCCCCAATGTGCCCACAGTAATTTGTGAAATTAGGCCATGAGTAAATGCATGTTTGGCCCAGAGTGTAAAAAAACAAATGAACAAAAAAAAGCAAAGACAAAAACAAACAATGACAACTACAATGCTAGGTAAGAATCTGGTCAATCACCAAGTCTGGCAGTCTAGAAAAAATCAACAGCTCCAAGTAAAAGACATTAAATTAAGTAGTTATCAAAGAAACAATGGCAAGCCTGAGGAATGTTCTTATTAGGTTTAAGGTTGGTCCAAGGCAAAATTGTTTTCTATAAGGACACTGGTCTGATGATATCTTCTGGACTTGTCAGCCTTGGGGGGTGCACTGAGAGACATACTTATTGAACCAATGCTAATCCTTTTTCATCTTATAATTTTCTCCTAGAGACTCACAACAAAAAGAAACAAGAACAGAACAAGGGCCAAAACATTGTGGAATTAATCAGGAAGTTTCCCCACCAAATATGAGTTTTCAAATCTGATCAGATAATAAAAGGATTCC
Organism: Rhinopithecus bieti; assembly: GCF_001698545.2. Classification (NCBI taxonomy): domain Eukaryota; kingdom Metazoa; phylum Chordata; class Mammalia; order Primates; family Cercopithecidae; genus Rhinopithecus; species Rhinopithecus bieti. The sequence goes on from NW_016816568.1 coordinate 1,094,999, forward strand.
CGAGAGAGGAATTCTCTTTCCCAGCACACAAAATAAACTCAGTATTACAGGGCTTCAAATAAACATATTGGACCTGAGCCCCAGTGGAGGACCTACCTTATCACTGCAGCAGGAGAGACCCCTGAACATGAGATTCAGGAAGCTTCAAGGTTATGTATGATTTCCAAGCTACAAGCCTTGAGCCATGGCAGGGACGGTGTTTCGATTATAGCTTGGGACCTCTAGGATCATCAACAGTCTATTCCCTAAAAGACCATCTGAAAAACCTATTGATCAAACAAAGCTAAGTTTATTAGACTTACTGTAATAAGTTAGAGCACGACATTTAAAGTCTTAGTCGTGGCTCAAAAGGGAGAGTTTAAGGAATATTATTTATAGGGTTTAGGGGGCTCGAGCTTACGAGATTTAGGGCAAGTCTTTCATGGCAGGTAACTGATTGTGACAAGTACAATTTTGACATAATAATTTGAAATTGGTGGCAGAATAAGGTGTATTGATGAGTAAACTTGACAGATAAGCAAGCAGTTTGCCTAAGGGATAAACTTATCATAATAGGAGCTGTTTATGCAAATGAGCAAAGTATTTGCCAGGACAAACTTGGTTTGCAGAAATTCCCAAACCAAACAGTAAAATTTACTAGTTTATAGTCTTACTTTCCTGGGCTAGAATTCTCTTGAGCAGTTTTGTTATGATGGCACAGGTGGTCTGAGTTCTCAGAACATTTTTATTTTGTGACCTCTGCCACAGCTTGCTCAATGGTATACCTGAAAGGTATCATTGACCTAAGATTATCTCCTATAAAAACATCAGTTAATATTTCAGAGGAATTTTTTTTATCTGTGGCATTAGAATGTACCCTTTCTTTACAATGGTATTATCCTTTAACCTATCTGATAGTATTTCTGTTTCTATTTCCTTGCAAAGGGGGTATTCGTTGTTAACAGATTAGACTTAGAAGTTTTGCCAGGGTTTGGATCTCTGATTCTTTCAGGATTCCTTTGTACATGGCCCGTAAAGAAAGGCACTTTCTGGTGTATCTTTCCTTAACCTGTTCCTCTTCATGTCTAGCAAAAATTTCTCAAACTTGTAGGGCCAGTAAGAATTTTTTTCTGATTTTAATGTTTTACAGATTTTCCTCAAGAAGCTATGCTGAAAAAAATTAAACAGCTTGCCCTTAAGATCCTTTGGAAGAAGCAAACAAGTTGAAGATTTTTCTTCTAACATGATGGATTGGTAAAATAATAATTAAAAAATAAGATTACAGATGACAGAATCCCTCTGGTCACTTTCTCATATAAGCTACTCCATTACTTTGGACTACAGCAAGAATTCCTTTGCAAACAGTGATGCAGTGAAGTAATTTGAACAGAAGCATGAAACACATTATTTCATTGCCTACATTTATTAAAACAGAGAAGTAAAACCTAATTTGACTCATTAAATATTAGAAACATTTTTGTCACTCATCTTGAAGGCCTTTTAATTTGACAAAGAAGGTGCAGAGGCAAACATAAACAGACAATGCAAATATACAGAGAATGTACTATACACACAAGCATCAGTAGAAAGATCTCAGAAGAGTGCAAAAACTAAACAAAGCCATGAAGATGCCTGTAATTTAATTTAACGTCTTCTAATAGTTATAAAAATTTTAAATTCTAGAAGACCACTGCCTGGACCTTCACTGACCATGCTGTCCCAGGGGGTGCTTTCTGCTGCCACCACAGCAGTGCCCTCTCTGAAGAATGCAGCCCTCCTAGGTCCAGGGATATTTCAGGCAACAAGGACTTTTCTTACAGGGCAGCCAAGTCCTACCCTCTACTACCTCTTCCTGAATATGGAGGAAAAGTTTGTCTTGGGCTGATCCTTGAGAAATTCTTCCAGTTTCTTTATGCTAAAACTTGTGTAAAAGTACCCTATGTGCTTGGAGCCTGGGCTTGTCTTGTATGCGGTACCCAAAGAAATATATGTGATTACTCCTACTCTACAGTATCAGTAGTAGGTTACTCGTCTATGGAATTTAAAAATATGGTACCTCTATTGGAAATTAGCTGATAAACTCAACGAGCGAAAAATTGTCCACCTAGAAGAGGTGAAGCAGGTTTCCATCAAACAAATCCAGGACACAATTGATTTGGAGAAGTTATTGCAGGTATTGGTTCAGAAGTGCCATTACTATTTTGATGTCCAGAGGAATAATATTGCTATGGCTTTGGAGGTTATTTACTGGGAATGGCTGCATAGCATATATGAGGTAAAGAATTACCTGGGCTATCATATCTGTGTGTAAAATACGATGCATCAAAAGGAACAAGAGCACATGATCAACTGGATGGAGAAGCACATGTTCCAGAGGATCTCTGCACAGCAGGAAAAGGAGACAGTTGCCAAGTGCATTGCCAATCTAAAGCTGCTCTCAAAGAAGGCTCAAGCACAGCCAGTTTTGTCAGTGTATCCAGCCCAACTGAGACAACTGAAATAACTAAGTGAAAGCCAAAATCTTTCTGTATTGCTGTCTACTGAAGTTACAGCTTACTTTTCCTAAAAGTGAAAAGTTTCAGTGTCATTATAGTGAAAGAATTAAGTCTATTGGTCAATCAGATGGTTCTCATCTTTCTTCCTCTGCATATTGAGTTGTTCTGTGATCACTTTTGAATAAGTGGTTTGTTTTTATTAAAACTTGCTGCCTGGCTAAAGATTAGCAAGATACAGTTTAAACTTGTAATTAATTCTACCATCTTGCAATAAAGTGATAATTGAAACAAGAAAAACATTATAAATTATAAACTATAAAACTCTATCTTCTAGAGTTGAATACAAAAAGAACGCAAGCTATAGAATAGAAAATAATATCAAAAGGATATAAGCTATGATCAAGTACAAAGGGTTTTGAAACTAGACAGAAAGATTTAAATATTTTGGGGGAAAATAAGTGAAAATCCAAATAAGATGACGAAGCAAAGTAACAACAATCTTGGTGGGGGCTGCACGCTTTTTTAAAGAGACACGTTCAGGCATTTCCTGCTTAATGTCAGTAAACTGTTTCTGACAATCTGCACTTATATGCAAAATTGTTAACAGGAGCCTATTTCCAATCATTTTATTTATTTATTTATTTACTTACTTACTTACTTTTACTTACTTATTGAGATGGAGTCTCGCTCTGTTGCCCAGGCTGCAGTGCAGTAGCATGATCTCGGCTCACTGAAACATCTGCCTCCTGGGTTCAAACGATTCTCGTGCCTCAACCTGCCAAGTAGCTGGGATTACAGGCTCCCACCACCACGCCTGGCTAATTTTTGTATTTTTAGTAGAGATGGGGTTTCACCATGTTGGCCAGACTGGTCTCAATCTCCTGACCTCGTGATCTGCTTGCCTTGGCCTCCCACAGTGTTGTGATTACAGGCGTAAGCCATGATGCCCAGCCTTTTTTTTTTTTTTTTTTAATTTGATAATTTTGCTAATCTTCTCTGTATCATTCCCATTTTAGTATATGTACTGCCGAAGCAAGCACTCCAATTATTTTAAACAGCAAAACGTATAATATGCTCAATGGCAACGGAAAACCTCCAGTTTCTTCAAATACAAAAAACAGTTGCATATGAGTAACAGGCTTTAATGTCAGGATGTGAAATTATTATAACTAAATGTTGTATTGTGTGCAATAATGCTGCAGTGCCTCTCTTTATACCTTGGACATAATGAGAGTTGCATCCCTCCTACTGACACTTTGATATGTTTGTCAAGGCTTCTATGCTGATTCTGTCAGTCTGTCAATTGTATTTGAATCACATCTCATGGCTTTTTCCTGTCATCATTTTGATTAAAAATATTGCATTGAGCTTTGGGGACATAAATATAATTTTCTCCCACATAAACACCAGCCTCAAATAATGTATTGAGAGATAAATATGTTTTATGAAGTTAGAGGTATTAAAAGCCAAGAGGCATCCTACTGGGAAAATCTTAACTGAGGAGAGAACCAGCAGCGTATTGCCGATATTATGAAATATGTGATTTAAATGCATGGACTTGAACTATGTGAAACCCTCTCTACAGGCCCTTTTTAAAGTTATAGTGATTACAATTAAGACTTAATTTGAGCCACTTACTGCCATCACTAAAAAATCATTCTAAAAGTCAGCCTTAAAAAGGAAGGAAACTCCGATACACACTAAAACATGGACGAATCTTGAGGACACCAATCTAAGCGAAATAAGCCAGTGACAAAAAGACAAACACTGTACGATCCTATTTATATGAGGTATCTGGAGCAACTGAATTCACAGAAATAAAGTAGAATGGTGATTGCCAGGAATTGGGAGGGAAATGGGCTGTTGTTTAATGGGTATAGAGTTTCAGTTTCACAACATGAACAAGTTCTGGAGATTGGTTGCACAACAACCTGAATATATGGAACACTACTCAACTCTACACTCAGAAATGGTGAATGTGGTAAGGTTTATGTTTTGTATTTTGTATCACTATAAAAAAAAAAGTATGTGGAGGGGAAAGTCATTCTAGAACCTCACTTTACTCAGAAGATGTCTCCAAAAATTTCTTGATACGACATAAGTGTCTCTAGTGATTAAGGATGTTTTCACTCAGGAAGAATTAGCAGTATGTGTAAAAAAATTGAGAAAATAAAATCTGTAGTGTTATTATTTTGCATTAAGGAATCTTGTATACCTGCCAGTATTTTTTTTTAATGTTTGTCTTATTAGCCGTGTAATTCAATTTTCTAAAGTGTACTTGTGTAATTGATTTAGGCTTATGATATGAAATTGAATTCTTGCTAAATATATATATATGGTCTAGAAAAAAAATCTAAGATAACCTGAGGTATTTATAAGTTTAATTTGTGAGATTAATAAGAGTACTCAGGAAGACTGTGTTAGACAATCACATTGCTGAAAAGAAAACTGAACATTTTAACATAAAATGTGAAATGTAAAAGGAAATTTAATAAACTTAGATGTTTAAGGGAATTTAATAAGGTCCTAAAATCCTCCTTAAAAGGAGTTATACAAATTTTCTAGATTTTTAAAAAGAATTTAAAGACTAGAAGGTGAATAAAAGCTTAAGAAAGAATCAAGTAAATAAAATATTTATTTAAAAAGAAACCTAAGTAAACCTCTAAATGGCTTCTTCTACACATAAAAGCTGTCCTTGAGGGCATCAGAAAACTCATTTTAACACTGAAAATAATATTGAGAGGGACAAAAATCCTTCTCCTGACCGAACTCTAGCCAGGCTCCTCTGAGCAGTCTTCTCAGCTAGGCCTCAACCTTGGCCTATAAATGCTTTAATAAACACTTACATAGTTGCTAACAGCTCAAGGCTGAATCCCCAGAATGACCCCAGTCCTTCTTCAAGTGTCTGCCTTAGAAAACTCAAGGCTGTCAAAAGAATGTACTGTTTTCTCTAGCCAACATCTGAAGATAGAGCCCCCGCCTCCCAGTCTCTGTGGGAGGGTAGGAGCTTAACTTTAATAAACACCAGTTAATAAGCCCAGATCGATTTCACATGGACCAACCCCCTTTTCACTTTTTCTAATTTTTCACTTCCCCAGCTCCATTGAGAGCTGGCCTACTCCTGTCACTATTCCCTTACTGCCCCTTTAAAACACCCACTCACTTCTGCACCAATCAAAGCTCAGGTCAGTTCACATTGGACTCTTTTCCTTATTGCAATAGTGTATTACTGAATAAAACCTGTCCTTACCACTTCAACTTGTGTCCAACTTTCTTTATCTTTGACAAAGGTAAAGAAGGAGTGAGACTTGGGTTGCAACAAGCTAACAGGTAGTTGTTAACTGACATAGTATGGGCAAGTCAGGTACCCTATACAACAGAAATAGAACTAAATTCAAAGACTCCAGAGAATCACGGCTAAAAATGTAAATGTTGGAGTACTTGTCTTCCTATTTAAGTTATATTGAGCCCTTCTCAGTGATTTTTAACCTCAGAGCTTTTACTTGGTTTTTTATTCATTAACTGTTATGCCAGCAGGCAATTTGTGAGTTCTGGGGAAGGCCTGAAACTGTGGAGCAGAGACTATAAGGAACCTTGATAATGAGCAGCCTAATTCTCTCTTCATCTCTGGGACAGAGTAACTTATAATTCTGCTCAGGTGCAAAAGCAGTTTGAAACTGACTGTGCCTCCAGCACTTAAAGATTTTCCTACAATCAAAAATAGATTTTCTTTTATTTTTAAGTAATCTGCAAAGCACCCTGCTCAGCAACATATACATTTAATAATTTGGGGGGAAGATAATAAGGATGACCTGGTATGATACCATTTTAATGAGCCAGTTTGTTGCTGAGTAAGCTCTGGGCCTTGGTGCATATAAGGTACATTTTTAAATGAGTCAGAATCACTTATTGATCACCCTCTGTGTGTAAATTACTGTGTTAGTATTATTGACAATTTGGAAGAACAACAGAAGAAAAAAGACTCGGAAGTCAAAGGGTTTCTAACAGTCTTTTTGGAATAATGAACACTTTGAGGCAGGCAAAGGCCAAGGCAACCTGCTGCAGCCCTGCGTCAGTTTCAGGGTTCAGGGTCATTCACTGGGATAAGAAGAAAGGCGTTGAGAACTAGAAGTAGACTATAAAAATGAAATTACCTCCAAAGCAATCCTCAGACCAATGATCAAATGAAACCTATCAAGCAGGGGGACCAGAGAAGCCCATTCAAAATTATATTTGTTACTTACCACAATACTTGGTCCAACTATCAGTTCAATGAAGAATTTTCAGACTACAGAAAAGTCACCTCCCTCCTTGAAAAACTGAAAATACAAACAATGGCCAGATCAAATATGCAATCCAACTCTGACCCACAATTGCTGCAGCAATCAGCCCAAAATGATTAAAACTTGTTCAGTGACTGCCAGCTTCCCCTGATTCTTGCCCCAGCTTCCAACTCAGGACCAACCAGAGAAAGCCAAATGTGCTTTCCAATTCAGTTGCATAGGGTGCCCTGCTTCTAGCTAGCCCACCTCCAGCTTCCCCATGCCAACAACTTCCTATCAAAGCAGACCTGAAGGTTTCCCTTTTTTTTTTTTCCTTCACTATAAGGCTTCCCTAGCTGCCTTGCAGTCTCTGCCAAAAGCAAGTGATAGTGGCTGATTCCCTGTCTGAAAAAACAGTCTTTTAAATTCTCATCTCAGTGGTCTTGATTTATTTCCACAATTTTACTGGATGCCCCACCTGAATACATTCTGCACTGTCTGTTGCTGTCATCCAGGTGAAGATGCTATAGTAGGAGCCCCTTGTGCCTCACTACTCGTGTCTTACAGAGCGCACGCTGATGTGGTAAGTTTGCAGTCTAAACTTGGCTTTCTTTATGCTGAGTTTCTTAGTCATTTATTCAGTTTGATAAACAGAGTTTGTAACTTGTTTCCATTTGTTTAACTTCCTTGGTGGAATCAGGTCATTCTGTTTTGCTGTCTGTTGTGCTTCTGTTCTATGTTGTGCTGTTTGAAAGTATTGTTTGTTATAAGGAGAATCACAGGGTAGACACAGGCATAGCCTTAATAAACCTGTTGTTCCAGCTAGCCTCACAGGCCTATTAATTTGTGGTTCTTACTGGACAGGTGTTCATTTGACAAATTCTGCTGTGGTCACCAAAAACAAAATGAGTTTCTCCTTTTGTCTTGACTTTTTGTCTTAAAAGCTTGGCTTAATGATGAGAGAGTGTTCTCTGGTTTTCAATCTGCAGGGTCTGGGAGTTAGGGAGGTGCAGATTATCGGTTCTGTGCATGGAGGCAGCCACTTTTCAGGTTAGTGACCCAGAACATGAGATGTCCAAGGATCACATTTCTACTGACCATGGCCAGCTCTCATGGAGTCATGTGTGTCTAAAATCTCCTCTCTAGAAAGAACTCCTTCTTAAATGTACTCATGTTATAATCCTATTTTTTGCACCTCTCTAAAAGGCCTAAGTTTACCAAGAATGATTTGGGCCTTCAATGACCACTCTGGGGAACATTTGACTTGAACAAAATTGTTCATTTGAGAAGTGCCTTAAGAAAGGGAATAATATTTCTCTGGCCAAATAGACAACATTTCTTAATTGGTATGCAAAGACCTCTAAATTAAATTCTGAATTAAAAAATGCTTCACTAAAAGTTCTTTTGGCCAAAGATAATAAGCAATAAAGCAAACTTAAGCAAATGTAAGCTAAAATAAACTAGACTCATCCCCATTAAGTCCTCCCCTCCTTATCCTCCAGGTGCTTCCCTATATTCAGCTTTTCCTCCTCTCTGTTATCCTCTGATCCTCTCCTTCTGCACTTCTATGGACTTATCCTTTCCTGGTTCAGACCCTCTTTCTTTTGCCAACACCTCTCAAAGAGCCTGACATACAACTTGCCTCGAATGATCCATTCCACTCTTGAGCCAGGCATGCAGGCACCTATAGAATTTAAACCTCCTCCCAGCCCTTAACTATAACCATTAGGCTCTTAACTGAAAAATGTTCCTTTCTGCTCTGTGATACCCTCCCTGCAAATCTAAAATAGAAAGACTTACTTAGCCATAGAATTGTAATATTAAATGCACAATAGGAGGATTTTGTCTTGAGGTTCCAGAGGACACCTCTATTACCAAGTTGTTTCTAGTCTAGATATACATTTACTTGTCCATTATATTTGAGGCATATCTCAAATAAGGATTATGACACTGTACCTAACACTTCATGGGCTAAAAATTCCACTGACACAGGAAAAATAATTGGAGCAGAACCTATTTAAATAGATCCTACCAAACCATTATACAAAGTTCACCAAGATCCCTCGAAACCAGAAGCAAAGGAAAGGCTCAGACCTATAGTTTAAGGCTTTATAGCAAAAGATCTGCAATAGCTCCTGTAACACTCCCATCCTAAGAGTAAATAAATCAAACACATAAGTAAATCTATTTTTTCACAACCTGAGAATCAGCAGCAAAACTGTTACCCCTCACTTGCTAGTAGTACCTAACCCAAATATCAACCTGTCATTGATTCCACCTGAAACTACTTGCTTCAATGTAGTGGATCTTTTTTCTAACTTATTCAGTGTGCCTGTAGACCAGGACAGTGAATACCTTTCCTTTCACCTGGAGAAGACAACCATATATCAGGATAATCATGCCTAGGAGTTTTTGAAGCTCCCTCCTATGTTACCTGGGTACTCAATCGGGAGTTAAAAGATCTAAATTTCCCTTGTGATTCAGCACCAGTACAATATGGAGACAGTGTCATAATTTATTGAGAGAACAAATAATTTAATTTACTTGCTCTTTGCTATAAGAGAAGAGGGACATAAAATTTCAAAAGTTGTTACAATTTTGCCAAAACACTGCCTATTATTTAGGGCATGACCTGTCTGAGAAAAACACTTTCTCCTAAGTCCTAATGACTATCCAAACATATCCTATGCCCCTTGTAAAATGGCAATTGAGATGATTTCTAAGTTTAACGGGATATTGCAGACATTGGGTATCAAATCCTTTTGAGCTTGTGATACTTCTTTATGAATTGAAGAACATCTTGCAATGCAATTGACTATGGAGATGACTGAACAATCCCCCATCAGTGAAGATCTGGAACCCTAGCCTTTCTGGAATTGGCCAACCTCTTGAAAGTAAGAGAATGACCAAAGGTGGGAGACTAAGAGACTGAATATACAAATGGACGATGGCCAGACCAAATATGCAATCCAACTCTGACCTCTCACAACCTCACAACCTCTGCTGCAATCAGCCTACAACAATCAGAACATGGTCAATGACTACCAGCTTCCCTAATTTTTGCCCTGGCTTCCAACTCAGGTGAACTGCTAAATGATCTCCCCCAAACCAATTACATTGGATACCACATTTCTAGTTAGCCCACCTCCAACTTCCCCATGCCAATAACCTGCAATCAGAGCACACATAGAGCCTCCTTTTTTTCACCATAGAGCTTTTGCACTCCCCTGCCTTCAAGTGTCTGTCAGATGCAAGTGATGGAGGCTGATGGCCTTGCTATAGCAAGCCCTGCATAAATAGTCCCTTTCGAGTTTTCTCTTACTTGCATTGTATTTATTTCCATATTCTCCACTCAGAACTTTTTTATTTGAACTATTTTGGTCCCTAGCTATGGTAAGTTCCTGAGCACTATCAATCCCACCTACAGTCTGAATAAGTCTTATGCTACTTAAACTCCAGAGTCAAAATATCTGTGTAAAAATGCCACTGTATTACTCTAAAGAAATATGTAGACACTTAACTTTTCTGTGCCCCAAATGCATGGATACTATGAGTTTATTCAGAATGAAGGAGGTCTCAACTCAAAGATTTTTAAAGTTAAGGTGACCACTCCATGTTTGTCTACCCTGTCTTTAATTAAACCATGCTATGGTCATCTCATCTCCAAACTGACCTCCAAAAACTGACCCTTGAAACATAGGTATGAATTTTGAGGAGTAAATTCCTACTTACTTCACAGTGATTTCCAGTAGATGGTTTTATAAGGAGGGTTACTATTAAGAGAAGCTTGGGAACCACATTGTCAGTCATGTAGTTTTATAGAAATGTCAAAACTATACCTAGTGAAATACGTGCCAGCCCTACAGGAAAACTAACATTTTGTCTCCATGAATATAATAGAAAAACTATCAAAAAATCAGAAATAGGCAAAATTGAGGACTGAGCGTTCTTTCAGCTCTGTAGGGGCAGAAGTTAACAGGTAGATTTCTGTTGAATAGAAAAACGACTTCTACTCTGTATCAGTTTTTTGCCCTGTGAGTATTAACCAGCTTAGTGTTTACCCAAGTAATCTAATACTAATTTCTTTTTTATTAAATTAGCTGTAGATTCCTGGCTCCTCTTTGTACTAGTTTTAACATCTACTAGTTCCCTCATTAATTGGTTGAAAAAAACTTTGACACATGTTCATTTGATATTCACATGAGATACAATTTTATCTTTCTAAAAATTATACTTCAACCATTAAAAATGTAAGCTCCCTGACATTTGGGGCTGAATGATAAAAAAGAAAAAAAAATTAAGCTCTTGAAGGAAAGACATTATATGATGGGTTTTTTTTTTTTTTTTTTTTGCTTTTAAAAAAAAAATAAATCCTAATATTGAATCAACCTTGCATTCCTGAGATATATAATATACTTGATATTTTGGTGCCAAATTCTATTTGCTAATATTTGTATTTAGAATATTTACATTCGTAAGTGTTCCCAGATAATTTTTTAAAAAAGGGAAAATCATGACTCATATAAACATAAAAACAGCAAATATGAAAACTTTCAAAAGGAAAGCTAAAATGGAAAAAAAAAAAAACTATATAGAGTAAAGGGATGGTGAAAGGAATTGCAAATAGGCACAAAACTGTTTTTTTCCACAGAGTTAGTCAAAATCATTACAGAACAAGACAGCAGTCATATATTTATCAGTTACCTACACATAAAAAGAGATCAAATCGCTCAAAGACAATGAACAGGACTAGAATCTGACAAGCTGGAAGGTATGCTGCAAATGATGCATAGTTTCCATTGAAACACACACGAAAAGTTTGACATAATCATTGGTAAAGTTGGTCTGTAATTTAATTTTTTTTTTTTTTTTTTTTTTTTTTTTTTTGAGACAGGGTCTTATTCTGTCACTCATGCTGGAGTGCAGTGGCATGACCATAGCTCACTGCAACCTCAACCTGCTAGGATCAAGTGATCCTCCCACCTCAGTCTCCTGAGTAGCCGGGACCACAGGTGTGCACCACTACAGCTGGCTAATTTCTTTATATTTTTGTAGAGACAGGGTCTCATCATGTTGCCCAGGCTGATCTTAAATTCTTAGGCTCAAGCAATTCTCCTGCCTTGGTCTCCCAAAGTGCTGCGATTACAGGCATGAGTGACCACATGTAATTTGAATTTTTAAATAAAATATTCATTGCATTTTAGTATTGTAAAAGAAAAAAAATACCTTTGCAACTCTTTTATTTAAAAAGGATTTCACTGGGTGCAATAGTTTGCATCTGTAGTACCAGCTACTTGGGAGACTGAGGTGGGAGGATCACTGGAGCCCAGGAGTTCTAGACCAGCCTAGACAATATAGTAAGAACTGAAAAGAAATAAAGAAAAAAAAAGTTTCAGGACACAGGGACATCAGTAAAAATGATACCATATGAACCTCCAATGCCCTGTTCCTCCCAAGAAACATCCAAAACCTGGCAAAACTTTCAGAGTCAACTTTATCTCAATTCTGGAAGACAGACAATGGTTTGCAGCAACAAAGGGAACACTTAATCATGAGAAAGGGCATTGACACAAAGTAAAAGAACTTTGCAGCAGTTTAACTTAGCCTTGTCCTGTCCCTTTCCCCCGCACAATAGAGGTCTTGAAGACAGTATCTTGTGTTCCTGATATGGGGACATCGTTCCAGAAGGAGCCTAGTGGACCTCTTTCCCAGGAATTACTCTTTTCTCTTTTGACCTGTTTGCGGGTTCCCTGAAAGACTAACACATGGGTCCTGCCTTTGTTTCATCTACCTTGGAATTCTCTCAAGGTGGAGAATCAGAGAGATGTTCCTCTAAAACATTGTACATCATCACACACAGAGTATGTTCCTCTAAATCATTGAAAGCCAAAAGAATGAGCATCTGTCAGCAGAGACAAAAAAGAAAGGTTGGGGAAAACAATTGTTTCCACACAGCAAGGAAGAAAAAGTTGAGAGTAGGAATCTGTAGGGAATAAAGGCTTTGAAAAACTCTTGCCTATAATGGAGAATCTAGGAAGTTACACACAAACTCAGAGCAGGATGCTTGCTCGGAAAAGACCCAAGAAGGCCATAAACTTTCACCTTTGGCTGATCTTTAGGTATAATGAAAGCAGGAAGTGAAGGTTAAGTCAGAGTTGTAAACTGCCTAAGCAATGAAGGAATGCCTCAACAACCAATCTTCAAAAACCTAGAGAATATCATATTTCTCTTCTTTTCTTTTTTCCTCCCTTTGTTTTCTTTCTTTTTTCCTGCTTTGTGTGTGTATGTGTTTGAGGTGGGGAGAGTGTTCCCAGAATTTAAGAAAAATCTCTATGAAGGAATTATGTGACAACTAAACTAAAAGAACAAAGATTTCTGACAAACACATGATAAAGAAGATAGTTTTTATAAGAAGAGTTTAGGAAAGTCATTAAAACAAACAACTACAACTCATAGCAAGCAAAATCAGCAAATCCTGGAGACAGAAGAATTTGATATCCAGGGTTAGTATGTTGTAATATACAAAATGTGGCTGGGGGCAGTGGCTCATGCCTGTAATCCCGGCACTTTGGGAGGCCAAGGTGGGTGGATCACGAGGTCAGGAGATTGAGACCATCCTGGCGAACACGGTGAAACCCTCGTCTCTACTAAAAATACAAAAAATTAGCCAGGTGTGGTGTCGGGCGCCTGTAGTCCCAGCTACTCCAGAAGCCGAGGCAGGAGAATGGGGTGAATCCAGGAGGGCGGAGCTTGCAGTGAGCCGAGATCGCGCCAATGCACTCCAGCCTGGGCTCCAGCAAGACTCCGTCTTAAAAAAAATAAAAAGTGCAATTTTAAACAAAAAAGAAGCAGAGAGAGAAAGATCAAAGAAAGTATGGCCCATTTACAGGGAGAAAAAAAGAAATTAATGAAAACTACCTCTGTGGAAGCACAGACATTTTTCTTAAGTAGACAAAGATCTGAATACGTTATCATGAATATGTTTAAAGAGCTAAAGGGAAACATGGAGAAAGAAAGAAAAGAAACAAAGAAAATTATATCTCAACAAATAGAAAATATCAAAGGAATAGAAATTTCAAAAATAAATAAATAGAATATTTGGATCTGAAAAATACCATAACAGAAATGAACAATTCACTGAAGGGGTTCAACAGCAGAGTTAAGCCGTCAGAAGAAAGAATCAGTGAACTAAAAAAGAAGTCAAATGAAATTATTCAGTCTGAGAAACAGAAAGAAATAAAGATGAAGAAAAATGAACAGAGCTTAATTGTGAGACACGATTAAGCATACCAAGTTATGCATAATAGGAAGGAGAGGTGATAGAGAAATGGGCCGGAAGAATGTTTGAAGGATATTTAATATTTCAATAAATAATTGCCAAAACATTTCCAAATTTGAAAAAGATATGAATCTATACACCCACAAAGCTTAATAAATTCTGAAATTGAGTAACTATTTATGCTTTAGTAGTCACTTGCATTTTAAAATCTATTACCTGTTCTTTTTTGATCACTTTTTATTTTTTCTGATATTTGCATATTTTTTCTTTAGTTTATATATATATATATATATACTTTTTAAGTTCTGGGGTACATGTGCGGAACGTGCAGGTTTGTTACATAGGTATACATGTGCCATGGTGATTTGCTGCACACATCAACCCATCATCTACATTAGGTATTTCTCCTAATGCTCTCCCTCCCCTAGCTCCCCACCCCCCGACAAGCCCCAGTGTGTGATGTTCCCCTCCTTATGTCTATGTGTTCTCATTGTTCAACTTCCATTTACAAGTGAGAACATGTGGTGTTTGATTTTCTGCTCTTATGTTAGTTTGCTGAGAATGATGGTTTCCAGCATCATACATGTCCCTGAAAAGGACATGAACTCATCCTTTTTTGTGGCTGCATAATATTCCATGGTGTATATGTGCCACATTTTCTTTATCCAGTCTATTGTTGATGGGTATTTGGGTTGGTTCCAAATCTTTGCTATTGTAAATAGTGCCGCCATAAACATATGTGTGCATACATCTTTATAGTAGAATGATTTATAATCCTTTGGGAATATACCCAGTAATGGGATTGCTGGGTCAAATGGTATTTCTAAGTTCTAGATACTTGAAGAATCACTACACTGTCTTCCATAATGGTTGAACTAATTTACACTCCCACCAACAGTGTAAAAGCATTCATATTTCTCCACATCCTCTCCAGCATCTGTTTCCTGACTTTTTAATGATTGCCATTCTAACTGGTGTGAGATGGTATCTCATTGTGGTTTTGATTTGCATGTCTCTAATGACCAGTGATGATGAGCTTTTTTTCATAAGTTTGTTGACTCCATAAATGTCTTCTTTTGAGAATTGTCTGTTTATATCCTTCACCCAATTTTTGATGGGGTTGTTTGTTTTATTCTTCTAAGTTTGTTTTAGTTCTTTGTAGATTCTAGATATTAGCCCTTTCTCATGTGGATAGGTTGGAAAAATTTTCCTCCATTCTGTAGGTTGTCTGTTCACCCTGATGATAGTTTCTATTGCTATGCAGAAGCTCTTTGTTAAATCAGATCCTATTTGTCAATTTTGGCTTTTGTTGCCATTGCTTTTGGTGCTTTAGTCATAAAGTCTTTGCCCATGCCTTTGTCTTGAATGGTATTGCCTAAGTTTTCTTCTAGGGTTTTTAAGGTTTTAGGTCTTACGTTGAAATCTTTAATCCATCCTGAGTTAATTTTTGTAGTAAGGAAGGGATCCAGTTTCAGCTTTCTGCATATGACTAGCCAGTTTTCCCAACACCATTTATTAAATAGGAAATCCTTTCCCCATTGCTGGTTTTTGTCAAGTTTGTCAAAGATCAGATGGTTGTAGTGTGTGGCATTATTTCTGAGGCCTCTGTTCTGTTTCATTGGTTTATATATTTGTTTTGGGTAGCAGTACCATGCTGTTTTGTTACTGTAGCCTTGCAGTATAGTTTGAAGTCAGGTAGCGTGATGCCTCCAGCTTTGTTCTTTTTGCTTAAGATTTTCTTGGCTATGTGGGCTCTTTTTTGGTTCCACATGAAATTTAAAGTAGTTTTGTCCAATTCTGTGGAGAAAGTCAATGGTAGCTTAATCAAGATAGCATTTAATCTATAAATTACTTTGGGCAGTATGAGCATTTTGACAATATTGATTATTCCTATCCATGAACATGGAATGTTTTTCCATTTGTTTGTGTCATCTCTTATTTCCTTGAGCAGCGGTTTGTAGTTCTCCTTGAAGGGGTTCTTCACATCCCTTGTAAGTTGGATTCCTAAGTATTTTATTCTCTTTGTAGCAATTGTTAATGGGAGTTCACTCATAATTTGGCTCTGTGATTGTCTATTGTTAGTGTATAGGAATGCTTGTAATTTTTGCAGATTGATTTTGTATCCTGAGACTTTGCTGAAGTTGCTTATCAGCTTATGGAGATTTTGGGCTGAGACGACGGGGTTTTCTAAATATACAATCATGTCATCTGCAAAGAGACAATTTGGCTTCCTCTTTTCCTAATTGAATACCCTTTATTTCTTTCTCTTGCCTGATTGCCCCAGCCAGAATTTCCAATACTATGTTGAATAGGAGGGGTAGAGAGGGCAACCTTGTCTTGTGTCAGTTTTCAAAGGGAGTGCTTTCAGTTTTTCCCATTCAGNGTTTATATATATATATATATATACTTTTTAAGTTCTGGGGTACATGTGCGGAACGTGCAGGTTTGTTACATAGGTATACATGTGCCATGGTGATTTGCTGCACACATCAACCCATCATCTACATTAGGTATTTCTCCTAATGCTCTCCCTCCCCTAGCTCCCCACCCCCCGACAAGCCCCAGTGTGTGATGTTCCCCTCCTTATGTCTATGTGTTCTCATTGTTCAACTTCCATTTACAAGTGAGAACATGTGGTGTTTGATTTTCTGCTCTTATGTTAGTTTGCTGAGAATGATGGTTTCCAGCATCATACATGTCCCTGAAAAGGACATGAACTCATCCTTTTTTGTGGCTGCATAATATTCCATGGTGTATATGTGCCACATTTTCTTTATCCAGTCTATTGTTGATGGGTATTTGGGTTGGTTCCAAATCTTTGCTATTGTAAATAGTGCCGCCATAAACATATGTGTGCATACATCTTTATAGTAGAATGATTTATAATCCTTTGGGAATATACCCAGTAATGGGATTGCTGGGTCAAATGGTATTTCTAAGTTCTAGATACTTGAAGAATCACTACACTGTCTTCCATAATGGTTGAACTAATTTACACTCCCACCAACAGTGTAAAAGCATTCATATTTCTCCACATCCTCTCCAGCATCTGTTTCCTGACTTTTAATGATTGCCATTCTAACTGGTGTGAGATGGTATCTCATTGTGGTTTTGATTTGCATGTCTCTAATGACCAGTGATGATGAGCTTTTTTTCATAAGTTTGTTGACTCCATAAATGTCTTCTTTTGAGAATTGTCTGTTTATATCCTTCACCCAATTTTGATGGGGTTGTTTGTTTTATTCTTCTAAGTTTGTTTTAGTTCTTTGTAGATTCTAGATATTAGCCCTTTCTCATGTGGATAGGTTGGAAAATTTTCCTCCATTCTGTAGGTTGTCTGTTCACCCTGATGATAGTTTCTATTGCTATGCAGAAGCTCTTTGTTAAATCAGATCCTATTTGTCAATTTTGGCTTTTGTTGCCATTGCTTTTGGTGCTTTAGTCATAAAGTCTTTGCCCATGCCTTTGTCTTGAATGGTATTGCCTAAGTTTTCTTCTAGGGTTTTAAGGTTTTAGGTCTTACGTTGAAATCTTTAATCCATCCTGAGTTAATTTTGTAGTAAGGAAGGGATCCAGTTTCAGCTTTCTGCATATGACTAGCCAGTTTTCCCAACACCATTTATTAAATAGGAAATCCTTTCCCCATTGCTGGTTTTGTCAAGTTTGTCAAAGATCAGATGGTTGTAGTGTGTGGCATTATTTCTGAGGCCTCTGTTCTGTTTCATTGGTTTATATATTTGTTTTGGGTAGCAGTACCATGCTGTTTTGTTACTGTAGCCTTGCAGTATAGTTTGAAGTCAGGTAGCGTGATGCCTCCAGCTTTGTTCTTTTGCTTAAGATTTTCTTGGCTATGTGGGCTCTTTTTTGGTTCCACATGAAATTTAAAGTAGTTTTGTCCAATTCTGTGGAGAAAGTCAATGGTAGCTTAATCAAGATAGCATTTAATCTATAAATTACTTTGGGCAGTATGAGCATTTTGACAATATTGATTATTCCTATCCATGAACATGGAATGTTTTCCATTTGTTTGTGTCATCTCTTATTTCCTTGAGCAGCGGTTTGTAGTTCTCCTTGAAGGGGTTCTTCACATCCCTTGTAAGTTGGATTCCTAAGTATTTTATTCTCTTTGTAGCAATTGTTAATGGGAGTTCACTCATAATTTGGCTCTGTGATTGTCTATTGTTAGTGTATAGGAATGCTTGTAATTTTGCAGATTGATTTTGTATCCTGAGACTTTGCTGAAGTTGCTTATCAGCTTATGGAGATTTTGGGCTGAGACGACGGGGTTTTCTAAATATACAATCATGTCATCTGCAAAGAGACAATTTGGCTTCCTCTTTTCCTAATTGAATACCCTTTATTTCTTTCTCTTGCCTGATTGCCCCAGCCAGAATTTCCAATACTATGTTGAATAGGAGGGGTAGAGAGGGCAACCTTGTCTTGTGTCAGTTTTCAAAGGGAGTGCTTTCAGTTTTTCCCATTCAGTATAATATTGGCTGTGGGCTTGTCATAAATAGCTCTGATTATTTTGAGGTAAGTTCCATCAACACATAGTTTATTGATAGTTTTTAGCATGAAGGGGTGTTAAATTTTGTTGAAGGCCTTTTCTGAATCTATTAAGATAATCACGTGGGTTTTGTCATTGTTCTGTTTATGTGATGGATTATGTTTATTGAGTTGTGTATGTTGAACCAGCCTTGTATCCCAGGGATGAAGCTGACTTGATCATGGTGCATACGATTTTTGATGTGCTGTTGGATTCGGTTTGCTAGTATTTTATTGAGGATTTTCACATCGAAGTTCATCAGGGATATTGGCCTGAAATTTTCTTTTTTTGTGGTGTTTCTCTGTCAGGTTTTGGTATCAGGATGATGCTGGTCTCATAAAATGAGTTAGAGAGGATTTCCTCTTTTTCTATTGTTTGGAATAGTTTCAGAAGGAATGGTACCAGTTCTTCTTTGTACCTCTGGTAGAATTCAGCTGTAAATCCATCTGGTCCTGGGCTTTTTTTTTTTTTTTTTTTTTTTTTTGGTTATTTATTAATTGCTGCCTTAATTTCAGAACTTGTTATTGGCCTATTCAGGGATTTGACTTCTTCCTGGTTGATTCTTGGGAGGACGTATGTGTCCAGGAATTTATCAATTTCTTCTATATTTTCTAGTTTATTTGCATACAGGTGTTTATAGTATTCTCTGATTGTAGTTTGTATTTCTGTGGGATCAGTGGTGATATCCCCTTTATCATTTTTTATTGCATCTATTTGATTCTTCTCTCTTTTTTTCTTTATTAGTCTGGCTAGGATCTATTTTGTTGACCTTTTCAAAAAGCAACTCCTAGATTCATTGATTTCTGGAAGGTTTTTTGTGTCTCTTTCTCCTTCAGTTTTGCTCTGATCTTAGGTATTTCTTTTCTTCTACTAGCTTTTAAATTTCTGTTCTCTTGCTTCTCTTCTTCTTTTAATTATGACTTTAGGTTGTCAATTTTAGATCTTTCCTGCTTTCTCTTGTGGGCATTTGGTGCTATAAATTTCCCTCTACACACTGCTTTAAATGTGTCCCAGAGATTCTGGTACATTTTGTCTTTGTTCTCATTGGTTTCAAAGAACTTCTTGATTTCTGTCATGATTTTGTTATTCACCCAGTAGTCATTCAGGAGCAGGTTATTCAGTTTCCATGTATTTGTGCAGTTTTGAGTGAGTTTCTTAATACTGAGTTCTAATTTGATTCCAATGTGATCAGAGAGACTGTTTGTTATGATTTCCATTTTTTTTGCATTTGCTGAGGAATGTTTTACTTCCAATTATGTGGTCAATGTTAGAATAAATGTGATGTGGTGCTGAGAAGAATGTATACTTGGAACTCCAAATGTTGATTTGGAATGGAGAGTTCTGTAGATGTCTATTAGGTCCGCTTGGTTCAGAGTTGAGTTCACATCCTGGATATCCTTGTTAATTTTCTGTCTTGTTGATCTGTCTAATATTGACAGTAGGGTGTTAAAGTCTCCCACTATTATTGTGTGGCAGTCTAAGTCTCTTTGTAGGTCTCTAAGAACCTGCTCTGTGAATCTGGGTGCTCCTGTACTGGGTGCATATATATTTAGGATAGTTAGCTCTTCTTGTTACATTTATCCCTTTACCATTATGTAATGGCCTTGTCTGTCTCATTTGATCTTTGTTGGTTTGAAGTTTGTTTTATCAGAGACTAGGATTGCAACCCACTTGTTGTTGTGTTTTTTTTTTTTTCTTCTTCTTTGCATTTGCTTGGTAAATATTCCTCCCTCTCTTTATTTTGAGCCTACGTGTGTCTTTGCACATGAGATGGGTCTCCTGAATACAGTACACTGATGGGTCTTGACTCTTTATTTAATTTGCCAGTCTGTGTCTTCTAATTGGGGCATTCAGCCCATTTATATTTAAGGTTAATATTGATATGTGTGAATTTGATCCTGTCATTGTGATGCTAGCTGGTTATTTTGTCCATTAGTTGATGAAGTTTCTTCATAGTGTCAATGGTCTTTACAATTTGGTATGTTTTTGCAGTGGCTGGTACTGGTTGTTCCTTTCCATGTTTAGTGCTTCCCTCAGGAGCAGGGCAGACCTGGTGGTGACAAAATCTCTCAGCATTTCCTTGTCTGTAAAGCATTTTATTTCTTCTTCACTTACAAAACTTAGTTTGGCTGGATATAAAATTCTAGGTTGAAAATTCTTTTCTTTAAGAATGTTGAATATTGGCCCCACTCTCTTCTGGCTGGTAGGGTTTCTGCTGAGAGATCTGCTGTTATTCTGATGGGCTTCCCTTTGTGGGTAACCCGACCTTTCTCTCTGGCATATTTTTTCCTTCATTTCAACTTTGGTAATTCTGACTGTTATATGTCTTGGGGTTGCTCTTCTCGAGGAATATCTTTGTGATGTTCTCTGTATTTCCTGAATTTGAATGTTGACCTGCCTTGCTAGGTTGGGGAAATTCTACTGGATAATACCCTGAAGAGTGTTTTCTAACTTGGTTCCCTTGTCCCCGTCACTTTCAGGTACACCAATCAAACATAGATTTGGTCTTTTCACCTAGTCCCATACTTCCTGGGGACTTTGTTCATTTCTTTTCACTCTTTCTTCTCTAATCATATTTTCTCACTTTATTTCAGTCAGTTGATCTTCAATGTCTGATATCCTTTCTTCTGCTTGATCGATTCATCTACTGGTGTATGCTTCGCGAAGTTCTCATGCTGTGTTTTTCAGCTCCATCAGGTCATTTATGTTCTTCTCTAAACTGTTTATTCTAATTCGCAATGTGTCTAACCTTTTATCAAGGTTCTTAGCTTCCTTGCATTCGGTTAGAACATGCTCCTTTTGCTTGGAGGAGTTTGTTATTACCCATGTTCTGAAGCCTACTTCTGTCAATTTGTCAAACTCATTCTCTATCCAGTTTTGTTTCCTTGCTGGTGAGGAGTTGTTATCCTTTGTAGTAGAAAAGGCATTCTGGTTTTTGGAATTTTCAGCCTTTTTGCGATGGTTTCTCCCCATCTTCCTGGATTTATCTACCTTTCATCTTTGAAGTCAGTGATTTTTGGATGGGGTCTCTGAAGGGACGTCCTTTTTGTTCATGTTGATATTATTCCTTTCTGATTGTTAGTTTCCCTTCTAACAATCAGGCCCCTCTGCTGCAGGTCTGCTGGAGTTTTCTGGAGGAGGGACAAGGCCTGAAAGCCCTGTTTGCTTTCTCAGCAGGGAGGCATGTAGCCTGGTTCAAGATCTCAGTCCTGAGTACCAGAGGCCTGGATATAAACTTGGCTCTGTTGGGGAAGCATGGGAGTGAGACTGGCCTTGCTGGCTGCTGGGGAGCTGGGTGAGGCCTGTCACTGCTGACTTTTTCTTGCTTCCCTGGCAACCCGTACAAAGCAGCATAGGCAACCATAATCCCCCTTGGAACCAAACTCTATTGGCCTGAGAACCACCCCTCGTCCCCCACAGTGACCATAGCAAGCCTCGTCTGAGGAGAGTCTGAGCTCAGACATGCCTAACCCTGCCCCCACCTGATGGTTTTTCTCTACCTGCCACAGTAGCCAAAGACAAAAGACATAAACCTGTGGGAGTGCTATAGCCACACCCATCACCTGAGAGACTTGAATACTTATCCAGGTGACCTTAGGGCAAGCTTGTATCACCCCTATACTACCATAGCTGATGCCCTCTTGAAAGTGCCACTTCCTGGCTGGAGGCCAACCAATTTAAGCATTTATAGAAACTCATAACAAAAACAAACCCTGCTCCAAGTAATGAGAAAACAATAGCTAATTTGACCACCTGTAACATCCTGGCTAACCAGAGGTCCTGAGTCTGGACACAGGACAACTTCACTGTTAGCATAACCAGCATTTGAGATAACGAGCATGCTAAACAAAACTGCAACCAAGGACTTTCACAGAGACCACTTCACTCCCCTGCTACCTCCACCAGAACAGGAGCTGGTATCCATGGATGAGAGACCTGAAGATGGATCACATCACAGGAATCTTTGCAGATACTCTCTAGTACCAGCCTGGAGCCCAGTAGCTCCAATGGGTGGTTAGACCCAGAAGAGAAATAACAATCACTGCAGTCAAGCTCTCAGGAAGCCCCATCCTTAGGGGAAGGGGAAGAGCACCATATCAAGGATCATCCTGTGGATCAAAAGAATCTGAACAGCAGCCCTTGAGTCCCAGATCTTTCCTCTGACATAGCCTACCCCTATGAGAAGGAACCAGAAAAACAATTCTGGTAATATGACAAAACAAAGTTCTATAACACCTTCAAAAGATCACACTAGCATACTAGCAATGAATCCAAACCAAGACAAAATCTCTGAATTGCCAGAAAAAGAATTTAAAATGTTAATTATTATGCCACTCAAGGAGGCACCAGAGAAAGGTGAAAAACAACTTAAAGAAATTTTTAAGCATACCGGATATGAATAACAACTATCCAGAGAAATAGATAGCATAAATAAAAAACAATCACAATTCCTACAAATTAAGGACACACATAGAGAAATATAAAGTACATGGGGAAGTCTCAGCAATATGAATTGAACAAGTAGAAGAAAGAACATCAGAGCTTGAAGACAAGGCTTTCAGATTAACCCAATCTGACAAAGACAAAGAAAAAAAATTTTTAATGAACGAAGCCTGTGAGAAGTTTGCAATTATGTTAAATTATCAAATCTAAGAATAATTGGTGTTCCAGCAGAAGAAGAAAAATCTCAAAGATTGGAAAACATGTTTGAGGTAATAATCAAGGAAAACATCCCTGGCCTTGCTAGAGAACTAGATAATCCAACACCCAGGAAATTCATTACAAAAAGATCATCACCTAGGCACATAGTTAACAGGTTATCTGAAGTCAAGAAGAAGGGAAGAATCTTAAGAGCTGTGAGGCAAAAGCATCAGGTAACCTTTAGGGAAAACCTATCAGATTAAAAGCAGATTTCTCAGCAGAAACCCTACAAGCTAGAAGGCACTGGGGTCCTACCTTTAGCCTCCTTAAATAAAATAATTATCCAGCAAAAATGTTGTATCCAGAAAAACTAAGCTTCATAAATGAAGGAGACATAAAGTATTTTTCAGATAAACAAATGATGAGAGAATTCACACTGCCAACCCAGCACTACAAGAACTGTTAAAAGGAGTTCAAAATCTTAAAACCTCAAAATATACCAAAATAGAACCTCCTTAAAGGATAAATCTCACTGGGCCTATAAAACAATAACACAAGGGGAAAATAAACCAAGATATTCAAGCAACAACTAGCACAATGGATAGAATAATACCTCGCATCTCAATACTAACATTGAATATAAATGGCCTGAATGTTCCACTTAAAAGATACAGAATAGCAGAATGATAAGAATTCACCAACCAAGTATCTGCTCTCTTCAAGAGACTTACCTAACCCATAAGTAACCACGTAAACTTAAGTTAAAGGTGTGAAAAAAAAAAAAACATTCCATACAAATGTACAGAAATGAGCAGGAGTAGCTATTCTCATAGCAGACAAAACAGACTTTAAAGCAGCAACAGTTTAAAAAGACAAAGAGAGACATTATATAATGACATATATATAATGATATATAGTCATTATATAATGATAAAAAGATTAGTCCAACAGGAAACTATCACAATCCTAAACATATATGCACCTAACACTGAAGCTTCCAAATTTACAAAATACTAAGAAATAAGATAGACAACAACACAATAATAGTGGGGGCTTCAATACTCCACTGACGGCACTACACGTCATCAAGACAGAAAATCAACAAAGAAACAATGGAATTAAACTATTCTGTAGAACAAATGGAATTAAATATTTTACAGAACTTTCTACCCAACAACTGCAGCATATACATTCTATTCATCAGCACACAGAACATTCCCCAAGATAGACCATGTGATAGGCCATAAAACAAGTCTCAATAAATTTAAGAAAATTGAAATTATAGCAAGTACTCTCTCAGACCACAGTGGAATAAAATTGGAAATCAACTCTGAGAGGAACCCTCAAAACCATGAAATAACCCTGCTCCTGAATAATCTTTGTGTCAACAATGAAATCAAAATGGAAATTAAACAATTCTTTGAACTGAATGATAATAGTGACACAACCTATCAAAACCTCTCGGATACAGCAAAAGCAGTACTAAGAGGAAAGTTTGTAGCATTAAATGCCTACATCAAAAAGTTTGAAAGAGCACAAATAGACAATCTAAGGTCACACTTCAAGAAACTAGAGAAGCAAGAATGAACCAAACCCAAACCCAGCAGAGGAAAAGAAATAACAAAGATCAGAGTAGAGCTAAATGAAATTGAAACAAAAAATACAAAAGATTAATGAAACAAAAAAGTGGTTCTTTGAAAAAATAAACAACATTGATAGACCATTAGTGAGATTAACCAAGAAGAGAGAAGATACAAATAAGCTTGATTAGAAACAAAACTGATACCACAGAAATACACGAGATCATCCAAGGCTACTGCTACTATTCCACCCTACTAGCCTACGTTCTATTCCCCACCATCACTAAACCTTTTTTCCTTGTTACTCATCAAGTATGTTCTATCTTCAGTTCTTCATGTTAGACAACTTTCATCCTCTGTATCTCCTCAGACTAGCTTTTCCTGAACAATCTGTCTAAAGATGACTCTCCCAGGTAGTCTCCATCTTATTAATCCATTTATTTTCTTTGCATAGGTTTTTAAAAATTATGTTATCTTGCTAGTTCTTTATGCTCTACTTCAGAATCAGCAAAATTTTTTCATGAGGGGCGAAGTAGTGAATATTTTAGACTCTGTGGTCCATATGGTCTCTGTCACAGCAACTTAAGTCTGCCACTGTTGTGTGAAAGCAGACATAAACAAAACATAAACAACTGAAAATGGCTATGTTACGATAAACATCTGTTTACAAAATCAGGCAGCAAGTCAGATTTGGCTCATAGGATGGAGTTTATCATTCCTGGTCTATTGTATCTCCTACCTCTCTAGCCCATGAGATGAAGATATCCTGTAGATCTTCCTTGCTGTTGTATCTCCAATGCCTAGCAAATTGGCTGCTCAATAGCAATAGACAATATTTGCTGAATAGGTAAAATTTTACTTTACGATAAGCATAAATTCAATTAGCTATCTTTTTTACTTTTTTAAGAACTTGAGCATCTGTTTTATAAATGATTGTTTTATTTCTGGATGCTATTAGCAACTTATGGTATTAAAGTACTTGGAAAATTTTTTTCTTATTTTTCAAAACTGTGAATAGTTTGAGTAACATGATATTCTATTCTTGGAAAATTACATAAAATAGATATATAACTATACTGGACTGTCATCTTTTAATTATAGATGAAAAAATGTTTCTTGATCTAAATTTTCCAATTCTTTTTAAGGCAATAGTTAAAATTTTCTTAGTAGAAAACCCTCATTTGTACCCCACTATACCCCATTTTGGAGTTTGAGATATATTTCTATATAGTTTGAAAGATATTTCTACAAAGCAGCATATAAAATATTTACTATAGATTGAGAAAATGGACAAAATTCTTTGCAACTGTTTCTGTCGTCAAGAAATGAAATCTATTTCCTCACTGTTTGAACTGGAGACGGCCTTGTGATTTACTTTGGCCAAAGAATGTGCCAGAAATGGTGTTCATTAAATTCAGAACCTGTAACTCAAGAAGATATATGGTGTCTGCTCATGACCTCCAACTGAACAAGCCCAGGTGTATTAATGGAGGATGAGAGACAAAGCAGGGAGTGGCCCTGCTCATCTAGTTTATGTCAGCTGAGGTCTCCATAAACCAGTCGGTCTCAATTGTTCCATGAGCTGACTGCAGGAACCTAAGCCCAGCAGAGATCAGATCTCAATCTAGAGCAGAAAAATCACCCAGCTGGATCCAAGCTCAAGTCAGATTGACAAACCGCTGAATTATGACTTTAATAAATGTGTTGTTTTAAGCACTTACGGTAGAAGATGGTTTGCTCTGTAACAAAAACTAATATAACCTTTAATTTCTTTCAAGTTTTAATTTTCTTCTCCTTTTATATTTTCTTTTAGTTACTTTTGTTTAGTTACTGTTGTTGTTCTTTTGCCCAATTTACCAAATTAAATATTTATTTCATTCAATTTAGTATTTCATTCTTAATAAAACATTCAGAATTCTACTTGAAGCATTTTTTTAATTCTTTTGAGACAGGATCTCACTCTGTCACCCAGGCTGGAGGGCAGCGGCGCTATCATGGCTCACTGCAGCCTCAACCTCCTGGGCTCATTGATTCTCCTGCCTCACCCTCCTGAGTAGCTGGGACTAGAGGTATGCACCACTACACCCAGCTAACATTTTTGTATTTTTTTATAGAGACAAGATCTCACCATGTTGCCCAGGCTGGACTTGAACTCCTAGGTACAAGTGATTTGCCTGCCTCAGCCTCCCATGAAGCATTTCTTTAAGCAGAAATTTAGTTGTATTATTTTAGGTTTTTATTTGATATGTTTTTTCCATTACTGTCTTGGTGATTTTACATTTCATTTTAAAATCCTATTTCTTCTTGAGGTCATTGTAAAGAGTATTTTCCATTATAAAGCAACTATGTTTATATTGTTTTTTATTGTTGGTTTTAGTTTTTCACATTTTAGTGAAAGAGCATAATTGCTCAATCTGTTCTTTTAAAGATTTCCAACTTTTATCTGCTCATTTTCAGATTGATTTTATAATTGTTCTATATATTAATAAATAAGAAATATATAGTGATTGATATAGATAGATATAAAATATCATATGTATGTAATTTGTTTGGTAATTTTTTTGTTCAAAATCTCTATTCTTAGTTATTTCACAAGTAAATATTAATACTGGGCTTGTTGTATCAATTTTTATTTTACCTTTCATCACTATAAATACCCTTTTTGTTGGATACTTTTAAATTCCACTATATGAATATTAATATCATCCTAACTTTTAAATTTGTGTTTGCCTAATATTTTTCTTCATCCCTTTATTTTCATTCTTTGTTTGTGCCTTATGGCGAGTATATGGCTAAATTTTATTTCTTAAACACATGTGAGAGCCTATCTTTTCTAGGGGAAATTTAATGAAATCAATTAATGTTTGCTTTTGTTTTATCCAACTTATTTTATATTTATTCTTTAGTATATTTTGTTATAACTTTCTTTTCCTGTCTCATGTTTCTTGTATCCATCTCTTTAAAAATTATTTTTTCCTTAGTAATTTATCTATTATGTAGACTTATTTTAATTGATCAGTTTAAACCGCTAGGTGACAGGCCAAATGAGATATTAACTGTTGTGTTACTCTGTTTGATTCCCTCTTGGGCCATTCCTAGCTTTTGTGATGCTGGGGATTGCTATACTGTGACTGATCTAGAAAGCGAAGCTGTGGAGGCAAGATATCCACTTTGATAATACTCTGGGTCCTTTAGATATCTTAAATGAATGTAGAAAGAATGAGCTAATGAGGAAGAGGACTAGAGGGAGAAGAATTTCCTCCCTCAGAAAGTATCTGCAATGAGGAGGTGGTTTCTAGCCGGTTTCCGTGTTGCTGGCCCTCTTCCTGTCAGAGGGCTGCATCCATTCCCTATTGCACTGTTCAGGGCGAAAGGTCAAGCGTTCATGGGCTGTGATTAGAGTTGTTTAAACCTTAACATCTGCTTGTAATTAGTGTAAATCCTTCCAAGATTTTGATATATGATGAATTCTAATCCTTAGTTTCCAGAGGCATTGCACATGTTTTTCTAATTTATGTTTTCATAGATATTTCATAACATGTATTGGGGTTTTTGTTACCATTGAAAAGTAACACACAATATTGCCTAACATTTGTAAAATGCAGAAAAGCACCCCTCCAAAATAAACTACCCATAATTTATCTACATGGAGACAATCACTATTATTAGATTTTTTTATTTTATATAGTTTAAATTCTAATTTTATGGCTATTTTATAAAGCTAGATGCAATTTGTAAACTGTTCTGTATTTTTATATCTATGTATCATGAACATTTTCATCTATTTAATATTCTTCAACAGCATAATTTTTGTTGCTACTTAGTATTCCATCTATAATTCCCAGAAAATTTTCAAATTTATCAGTAGATTTGTGCTGGAAGCAAAAGTTAGCATCCATAGACATTAATCCAACTTCTGAAAGGTAGTGCAATTCTCAGCTAATCAGAGTACCAAGGTTGGTAAGGTTACCTTAACCACCAGAATTCATAACTTAATTCCTTTTCTTAATCAAGGCATAATACTTACATAGTTCAATAAGAGAAAAAATTGCTCCCAAATAACACTCCTGGATAAGTCCCCAAATTTCCTATTTGATAATACTGAGTTTGGGCTATTTCCCTAGATGTATGATTATTATTCTGTATTACATTTGTACAAAGAAAGAAGGTGTGAGTATTATTCTGTATTACATTTGTACAAAGAAAGAAGGCTTTCTTTTCTTTTTCTTTTTTTTTTTAGATGGAGTCTCTCTCTGTCTCCAGGCTGGAGTGCAGTGGCTGATCTTGGCTCACTGCAGCCTCCATCTCTCAGATTCAAGCAATTCTCCTCCTTCAGCTTCCCTGGTAGCTGGGATTACAGGTGCACACCACCATGCCCAGCTAATTTTTGTATTTTTGGTAGAGATGGGGTTTCACCATGTTGGCCAGGATGGTCTCAATCTCTTGACTTCATGATCTGTCCACCTCAGCCTCCCAACGTGCTGGGATTACAGGCATGAGCCACCGTGCCTGACCAGAAGGCTTTCTTTTAATAGCATATCTTACTGGGATATAACCTCTGATACTCAAAAACACTGGTTGATATGTGAGTAAACTCTCAATGAGAATGCCCCATAGGCATTCATATTTTCTGATGCCACAAGAAGCAAGAGGATGAGTAAACAAAAAGATATCATGCATCACTCTTGTTACAGGAAAGCCAGTTCCTAGACATAGCTTGTAAGACTGAGGTTACAGGTTATCCACAAAAGATGTTCATCTAAGTTCAACCAGGAGCTAAAATTCACTGTAGTCCACAAACAAATCTTCAAGAGCATGAGACAACACAAAAAGTATGAGGAGCTCTCCTAAAACACCGGAGATTTTTGTTGCTTCAGTTTGTGAATGAAGGAATCACAGAAAACAGGAACTCACATGCTAGTATTTTCTCTTTACCTTTTAGTATCCTCTGGACTGTGCATATATCCACTTTCTCATCCTTAAATTTGTTTATTTGTGCTTACTTTTTTGATTTTATTAGATTGTGTAGAAGATATTACATTTTATCTCTATTTTTAAAAAATCATCACTTTAAATGTTTCTTTGATAAAACTTTATTTCAAATTTATGTTAAAGTTGAATGAATAGGATAGGAAACTCCTATATATCCATTACCCAAATTCATCGTTTATATTTTGCCCCATTTGTTGTATTATTATTATACATGTACATTATATAGAAAATATATATCATATATGTATCATATATATGTATATCATATACATATATATGATATATGTATCATATATATAGCTATATATATCTATATATATATATTTGAGATGGAGTTTTGCTCTTGTAACCCAGGCTGGAGTGCAATGGAGTGATCTTGGCTCCCTGCAACCTCAGTGTCCTGGGTTCAAGTGATTCTCAGCCTCCCGAGTAGCTGGAACTACAGGCATTGTCACTATGCCTGGCTAATTTTGTATTTTTAGTAGAGATGGGGTTTCACCATGTTGGCCAGGCTAGTCTCAAACTCCTTACCTCAGGTGATCCATCCACCATCCACCTTGGCCTCTTTAAATGCTGGGCTTACAGGTGTGAGCCACCATGTGCAGCCATATGTGTATTTTTAGCACTGGTCTATATTCTGTATTTTTCTGAATCATTCATGAGTAAATTGAAGATACCATGCCTATTTTTCTCTGCTTCACTGGTATTTCCTAAGAACGATGATATTTTCTTAACTACAGTATAACTATACTGTGATACCGAAAATAATTTATGGGCAAAACAAAACACATTGTCACGTCTTCTTATTTAGGACATTAGACATTGGTACACTATTTTTGAATCAGTAGTCCATATTCAAATTTATCTATGTCTCAATGATCTCCTTCATAGCAATGGAGTGCAGTGGTGTGATCACAGCTCACTGCAACCTCCATCTCCCAGGCTCAAACGATCCTTCCACCTAAGATTTCCATCTCTGTGGTTTTTCTTGAGTCTGGAAGAATTTCTCAGCCTTTTATTTTTTATTTTTTATTTTTAAACCTTCCTTGACTTTGAAATTCTAAAGAGGGCAGGGCAGTTACTCTGAAGAATGTCCTTCAAGACAGCTTTGTCTGATCTCTCCTCATTAGATTTGTGTTGTACATTTTGGTAGCAATATCACAGTAGTGACGTTGTGTCATTCTGAGTGCAAAATGTAAGGAGTAACGTGATGTTGGTTTGTTCCTAAAACACTGATGTTAGTTTTTTTGTTTTGTTTTGTTTTTGAGACGGAGTCTCGCTCTGTCACCCAGACTGGAGTGCAGTGGCACAATCTTGGCTCACTGCAAGTTCCGCCTCCCGGGTTCACGCCATTCTCCTGCCTCAGCCTCCCGAGTAGCTGGGACTACAGGCACCCGCCGCCACGCCTGGCTAATGTTTTGTATTTTTAGTAGAGATGGGGTTTCACCGTGTTAGCCAGGATGGTCTCCATCTCCTGACCCCGTGATCCGCCCGCCTTGGCCTCCCAAAGTGCTGAGATTACAGGCATGAGCCACCGCGCCCGGCTGATGTTAGTTTTGATCACTCAGTCAGGGCAGTGTTTACAGGTTTCTCCACTGTAGAGTAATTGTTTATCTCTTTGTCAGAAATAAGTAATTTGATAATTTGAGGCTATGAAAATATCCTGATTTTTTGCAGCAGGATAATGTTGAATCCTCATCAATATTTACTTATTTTAACGTCTTGATTTTTAACTAAATCACTCATTCTGCATTTATTAACATTCTATTGTAAGAAGGGTATTCATTCTCTCCTATTTACTTATATTCGTCTGGTCTCATAGATTCTAATTTTATTACCTTGGTTATAATTCATTACTATCATTATTTCTTTTGATCTACAACTTATCCCAAAGTTAGCCAGGATAATTCTCTTGAAACTGTCTTCTTCTTTTTTTGTTCAATCTTCAGATTGTATTGCATTTTTACTAGCTCTATTAACTGTTTCCTGTTGTTAAATATGTTTTCATGAGTACCCATTGGTACACTGAATTGTGATGTATAGAAGATCCCTCATTAAATTTCAGCCTTTTGCTCCAAGGTACCAAATCAGAATCATCTTGCCTTGACAAGAAATTTTCTGCAGTAGAAAATAATTTACAGGTGAAACAGAGTACTTTGTCACATCTTAAACAACTAACCCTCTGTCTTGTTTTTCACCATTTGTTAGGTTTTACTGGAGTAGTTTGTGCAAAAGTGCCTATTTTTATCTTTAGGATAACTGTTTTCTGCGACATGGGAGGAGGACCTCATTGGATTTATTAATTTTTTAATAGCATAACTCTAGTGTATGGGCCATGGGTCTGTGTCATCCATCACAAATTTTTGATTTTCAGTAACTTTTCACTTTGGTTCACTGTAAGAGTTTGTAGATCTTTATTCTTTATACATTCTATGTTTTCATTTTAAAAATATTAACAGGATTGTTTTTTGGGTTCATCCATGCATTTGTAAATATCCAAAGATGATGTAATTTTCTCCAAGATTTCCAGCCCAGGTATACCAGAAAAAGTGGAAAAAGAGTCCAGACCTGCTTATATAAATTTGTGATGATAATTTCTCTGTTGCTTTTCATTTTCCTCTTCGTGAATTTTTCTAAGCCTCTTTGCATATATCTGGAACCCTTTTTTCCATAACCTATATTGTGACTTTGTCTTGGTAGTTGTTGTATTTGTTATTTAGATGCATTCTGGAAGAGCCTGCTGAAGACACCTAAGAACCAGTATTTGTTGGAGACTGTGCTCCCTAGGAAGCCTTTTTCAGCTTCTGTCACTGCCTCTCAGCCTTTCTATTCCACAGCGGGGACAAGAGCTGTGGTCCTTGACTCTACTGAGGCACCTCTTTACTAAACACTTTCTTACTTTCTGGTGGAGTGAGGTGTTTCAAGCTTATCTTGAACTTTCTCTATCCCAGGCCTAGAGTCCACCATTTTCCCTAGGAATCCTAGTTTCTTTTAGTGGAGAATAGTATTTAGATATCAAGATCTACATGTTAGGTGTGTTCATTACTATAGATATATCATTGCTGCTAGTGCCTTTTGGCAAAGAGAGCCAAATCTTGTCTGTATACTTTGTCTGTATATCTTGACCTGTATATCTGTCTACATCTACATCTATACATTATTTCTATATCTAAATAAAAAACTACAAGTTCCAATTCCAATTCAATATCATAGGGCACCTTTTTGTTCTCCCATTTCCATAGTTCTGTTCCTGTTTCACTCTTCTAAACAGTAAGAAACCAGAATCCTATTAGCCTTTATATTTTTACTAATTTTCCCAAGTCTAGAACACACATAACTTAGCTTCAAAATTATTAACCTATACCTCTGAGAAAAGCAAACCTACTTGTAAGAACCTTGTTCACAGTTTTATTTGTTTTAGGTAAAATTTATGTACAGTAAGCTGCATAAAACGTAAGCCTACCAATTGATGAGTTTTGACAAATGCAAACATACGTACAATCCATATCCTAACAAAATAAAGAAGATTTCCATCACTTTCCATCATTTTCTATCAAGTCCCCTCAGGTCCTTGTCTAGACTCACACTCAACACATACAGGCAAGTGACATTCTGATTTTTTTCCCACCATCTATTAGTTTTGCCTGATAGGGAATTTAGTGTGTTTAAATGGAATCAAGACCAGGTATGGTGACTCATGCCTGTAATCCTAGCACTTTGGAAGGCCAAGGCAGGAGGATCCCTTGAGCCCAGGAGTTTGAGATCAGCCTGGGCAACATAGGGGGACCCTGTCTGTATAATAAAATAATAATAAATACATAAATGGAATCAAACAGTATGTATTCTTTTCTGTTCAACTTCTTTCAGCCTAATGTCTGTGAGATTCATTCATGTTTTCATATGAGTCACTATGAAAGAATTAATTCTTGGATTTATTTATAATTTTATTTTCTTATAAATTAAAATTCTTTTACCTTTATTCATTTCTCATTTCTGTTGTCTTAGGAATTGATATTTTTTAACTCCTTAAATTTAGCTTATTTTATTTACTTTCAATTCTACCCACTTCCTCCTTACTATGTCAAAAGCATATTTAGGATTTAGGATTATTGATATAAATTTTGTCCCTGGATCTCCCTGAGGTTGTATCTTCTCTTTTCTTCCCTTTTCCTTTACCTTTTCTTTTCTCTCCTTTCCTTTCTTTTATTTTCCTTTCTTTTTTTTCTTTTCCTTTCCTTTTTCTTTTCTTTTTCAGACAGGAACTCATTCTGTCACCTAGGCTGGAGTGCAATGGTGTGATGACAGCTCACTGCAGCCTCGACTACCCCGGACTCAGGTGATCCTCACACCTCCGTCTCCTGAGTAGCTGGCACAGGCACTTGCCACCACACCTTGCTAGTTTTTTTGCATTTTTGGTAGAGACAGGGTTGCACCATGTTGCCTGGGCTGGTCTTGAAATCCTGGGCTCAAGTAATCCACCTGCCTTGGCCTCCCAAAGTGCTGAGATTACAGACATGAACCACCATGCCCGGCACATCCCATATTTTAAAAGGAAAAGTATCTTATCTTAGACGTTTTTATTGATACTATTTGCAAAATACTTTATTTGTGAAAAAACTGTAATGGCAGTTGTTCCCTAATGTATTTTGTCTATTCCTATACAGATTTTAAATGACTGCCTGCTACCTCCATGCACCTCACAATCTAACACTTTCACATCCTTCAAAATTCTAGGTTGAGGACTGAGTGAAATTCTTCGGGGATTCTTTAACCCAAAAGCATCACATCCTTTTCTTGGGAGGGGCAATTAAAATTCGGCTCAATATTTATCTTCAATATAACCCCATCCTCATTATGTCTAATAGAAATTGTTTTGTTTCTGGGACATGAGTGTATCATTCTTCCATAGTTTTCAGTGGTGTGACAAATCACTTCAATTTTTATGATCCTTTTGTATAAAAGAAAAATAGAGATGCCAAGACACTGGTGTGAGTGATAAGCTGAATTCACTGTTGGACAGGGTAGGGAAAACTGGATCCAATACAAAGGAATGAAGCTGTAAATAATAGGGCCTGTTGAATATCAAAGAATAACTCTAAGGCAGTTAGTTTAAAACATTGGAGATTCGCTTATATATAGGTGTACAGGAAGGAGAGCAGCTTCTGAGAAAACTGCCTCCTCAACCAAGAGCAAAGATAGGGTTTATAAATGCAAATCTATAAAATTTCACCAAAAAGAGAGACTAGTCAGCTGAAATAAGTACTTGGCTTCTTACTTTAGATTAGGTGATTGTGATGGAGCTTAGCATATACCAATTTCTGTCAACTAGGTTGAAAATCAAATCCATTAATTTGAGTCAGTATAATACAGTTGAGTCAAAATGTATCAGCCTATTTTCCTACTGATTCTGGTCAGTTATCCAAGAAAAAAAATGCTATCGCTTTATCCTAAATCCCATCTGCTCCTATCTTTCAACCACATGCACACTTCAAGGTCAGGATCATGCAGCAAACAAGTTTGTGTTTACACACTCAAAATTCAGCAACAATTTCCTTCATTGCTTTGTCCATATTGGAAAGGATTTAGGAAGAATGAGTTAGGTTGTTGGGCACAAGGACCTATGTCACTATGTCATTTTGAATATTTTAGACAAATTTAAGTGAGGAAAAAATAGCAGATGCTGTCATTATCCTTACTTTATTAGAAATTATTCATCATATTTAAATGATTTAGATCTGTCTTCAAAAACATTTATTTGAATTAGAATTACCAATCACAGTACCTGCTATCATCAAATCACAGATTCTAAGTTAAGCTCTTACCTAATCTAATGTTACTTTCCACCTGATACTTGAATCCATTGAACCCCTTGAACCAAATCACTTATTAGTGATCTTCAAAAATGGTAAAAATCCAGCAAAAGAAATAGTATAGATACAGCTCATTCTACTTTTGTATGCTTCTGAATTCCCCACTGATCCACTATCTGTTTTGTTTTGTTTTGTTTGCTATGATTTTTCCCATATGTGTTTGTCACCCCCCCCAAAAAATTTAATAAATGCCTTAATGAGATAATTAACTTTTTTAGCCCAAGCTGGCTCTTTGAACTTCTCTTTTTCCTCATTAATCACACTAAAAGGGAAAAGTTCATTATTGTATCTAGATATTGCCAACCAATAAAATTGTATACCTAGAAAACTAAAAGGTCTCCTGCTTTGATAAACCAAATAGTATTAGCCCAACAATTGTTCAAATGAGTCTATTATATGAATTTTTAAAAAAGCAAAACAGATGATGTTAAACTCAAAATTATAGCTTAAAGGGGGTTTGAATTGCATAACTTCTTTACATTGAAAAGAATTCCTTAGTAAAAAGTATGTTTTGTGATAAGCATTGGAGACATCAGTCTGAACTGATATTTAGTTTCATATAAATACAGATGGTTACATATGGAAATATTTATAGATTTGTATATATACAGTGGTTATTAAACACATATGTATTTCCTTGCTCTGTCAGCTGAGAGAGCTAGTAACCATAACACCCCAGTAGCAAAAAGTACACCTAGTATCCAGATCTTGGTTTCTAATAGCATTCTGCAGTAAAAGTAACCAGGCTCCTAAAAGAAATGACTGGTTCTAGAGCTAGGACAAAAAATAGACAAGATGATAATTCAACATTTTGTAGTGTCAGAATGTTTGGAAATTCTAAACAAACAAGCAGGATGGATATCTCACATGATAGGGGTATGTCAAAGGGACACATAGCAAGCTGAAAGATCTCCCTGTGGTCAAAATTCCAATACTTTGAGCAATAGAATTTAAAAGTAATACTGGCTTATAACACAGAGTTTCAAATAAATATCCATGAGTCCATACCAATAGGACTAAATGATTAAATAAGTAAATGGAGCAGAAAAGAAAATTTTCCCATGGTGAAGTTTTCGAAATAATTTGTGTAGATACTCTGCCATCAAGAAGGGAGAGTAAAACTCCACACTCCTTTAATGTGGACTGTGCATAGTAACTTGCTTCCAAAAAACACATTATGGAAAGGGAGAGGAAAAAAAACCACAGTAACTTTACAGTGGATAAATCTGTCAAACACTACAGCAGCCAGGTGATCAAGGTTAACATCAACAGTTATAAGTAACACTAAGTATCTTTGATATAAGGTGATGAAAATGGCACTTTACCTCTGTGGTCTTCCTTCCAAAAACTTGTAATCCCAGTGTAATCATGAGAAAAATATCAGACAAATTCTAATAGAAGAGCATTCTACAGAATTCGTGACCAGCATTCCTCAAAACCATCAAAGTCATTAAAAACAAGAAGACCAAGAAACAGTCACAGCCAAGAGGAGTATAAGAAGATCGGACAATGAAATGTTTATGGTAACCAAAATGAAATACAGTAACAGAAAAAAGATATTGAGTTAAAAGTAAAATCAATCTACTAAATAATAGCATTCGTAGCAACCTGAATGGAAGTGGAGACTATTATTCTAAGTTAAATGACTCAGGAACGGAAAACCAAACATCAAATGTTCTCACTCATAATTGGGAACTAAGCTATGAGGATGCAAAGGCATAGGAATGATACAATTGACTTTGGGGACTTGGAGGAAAGGGTGGGAAGGGGGTGAGGGATAAAAGGCTACACATTGGGTACAGTGAATACTACTTGGATGATCTTATTAAATATTCCAAAAGCAGGGAAACAGGACTTGACTGTATGTATGGGGAGCAGGCCCCAAAATATATTCCTATGCCATATTGAGAAATTCTGAAAAAAGTAAATAACTATTATAAATATTATTTCTAATATTTATATATACTATTTATAATTGTTATAAAATTTTCAACCCATGATGTTGAAAATCTTGGAAATCACCACTAAAGAACTTACTCATGTAACTGAATACCCGTTCCCCAAACACCTATTGAAATAAAAAATTTTTGTAAATTCAGAAAAAATAAATATTCAAAAAAATAAAGTCAGGGATTTTCTCTGTTTCTGTAAAGGATGAGGATTACATTTCCATTTTTCAGAAAGACAGAGGGAGTAATGTGGTTTGGCTGTGTCTCCACCCAAATCTCATGTTGAATTGTAGCTCCCATAATTCCCACATGTTGTGGAAGGGACCCAGTGGGAAATAATCATGTCATGGGGGCAGTTTTGCTCATAATATTCTCATGAGTGAATAAGTCTCATGAGATCTGATGGTTCTATAAGAAGTTTCCCCTTATGCTTTGCTTTCATTCTTTCCTGCCTGCTGCCATGTAAGACGTGACTTTCACCTTTCACTATCGTTGTAGGGACTCCCCAGCCACGTGGCACTGTGAGTCCATTAAACCTCTTTTTCTTTATAAATTACCAAATATTGGGCATGTCTTTATCAGGAGTGTGAAAACAAACTACTACAGTAAATTGATACCTGTAGAGTGGGGTCCTGCTGTAAAGATACCCAAAAATGTGGAAGGGACTTTGGAACTGGGTAACAGGCAGAGGCTGGAACAGTTTGGAGGGCTCAGAAGAAGAGAAGAAAATGTGGGAAAATTTGGAACTTCCTAGAGACTTGTTGAATAGTTTTGACCAAAATGCTGATAGTGATATAGACAATAAGGCCCAGTCTAAGGTGGTCTCAGATGGAGATAAGGAAATTTTTGGGAACTATAGTAAAGGTGACTCTTGCAATGTTTTAGCAAAGAGACTGGTGGCATTTTGCCCTGCCCTAGAGATTTGTGGAACTTGACTTGAGGGATTTGATTTGATTTAGGGTATCTGGCAGAAGACATTTCTAAGCAGCAAAGCATTCAAGAGGTGACTTGGGTGCTGTTAAAGGATTCCATTTAAAAAGTGAAATAGAGCAAAAAAGTTTAGAAAATGTTCAGATGGATGTTGTGAGAAAAAAGAAAAAACCATTTTCTGAGGAGAAATTTGAGCCTGCTGCAGAAATTTGAGCCTGCTGCAGAAATTTGCATAAATAACAGGGAATCAAATGTTAATTGCCAAGACAATGGGGAAAATGTCTCCAGAGCATGTCAGAGACCTTTGTGGCAGCCCCTCCCATTACAAGTCTGGAAGACTAGGAGGAGAAAATGGTTTTGTGGGCTGGGGCCAGGACCTCCCTGCTACGTGCAGCCTAGGGACTTGGTGCCCTGCATCCTAGCCTCTCTAGCCATGGCTAAAAGGGGGCAAAGTACAGCTTGGCCCATGGCTTCAGAAGGTGCAAACCCCAAGCCTTGGCAGCTTCCACATGGTGTTGAGCCTGCAGGTGCACAGAAGTCAAGAATTGAGGATTGGGAACCTCCACCTAGGTTTCAGAGGATATGTGGAAACAACTGGATATCTAGGCAGAAGTTTGCTTAAGGCGGGCCGGGGGCCCTCATGGAGACCTCTGCTAGGGCAGTATGAAAGGGAAATGTGGGGTGGGAGACGCCACATAGAGTCCCTACTGGGGCACTGCCCAGTGGAGCTGTGAGAAAAGGACCACTGTCCTCCAAACCCCAGAATGGTAGATCCACTGACAGCTTGCACCATGCACCTGAAAAAGTTGCAGACATTCAACACCAGATACTCAACACTCATATTGGGAGGGAGTATGCACCCTGCAAAGCCACCGGGGTGGAGCTGCCCAAGACCATGGGAACCCATCTCTTGAATCAGCATGACCTGGATGTATGACATGGAGTCAAAGGAGATTGCTTTGGAGCTTTGAGATTTGACTGCCCCACTGAATTTTGGACTTGCATGGGGCCTTTAGCCCCTTCGTTTTGGCCAGTTTTTCCCGTTTGGAGCTTGTGTGTTTATCCAATGCCTGTACTCTCATTGTATCTAGGAAGTAAACAACTTGCTTTTGATTTTACAGGCTCATAGGTGGAAGAGATTTGCCTTGTCTCTGATGAGATTTTGAACTGTGGACTTTTGAGTTAATATTGAAATGAGTTAAGACTTTGGGGGACTGTTTAGAAGGCATGATTGGTTTTGAAATGTGAGGACCTGATATTTGGGAGGGGCCAGGGTGGAATGACATAGTTTGGCTATGTTCCCACCCAAATCTCATCATGAATTATAGCTCCCGTAATTCCCATGTGTTGTGTGAGGGACTGAGTGAGTGATAATTGAATCATGTGGGCAGTTTCCCTTATACTGTTCTTGCGGTAGTAAATAAGTCTCATGAGATCTTATGGTGTTATAAGGGGTTTCCCCTTTTGCTTGATCTTTCATTCTCTCTTGCTGCCACCATTTAATATGTGCATTTCACCCCTTGCCATGATTGTGAGGCCTCCCCAGCCACGCAGAAGTGTGAGTCCATTAAACCTCTTTTTCTTTATAAATTACCCTGTTTCAGGTATGTCTTTATCAGCAGCGTGAAAACAGATGAATATAGGGATGATCTTTGAGGATGCATATGGTTAGGAGTTCAACAATAATGAAGTTCAAGAATGCTACGTACTTTCCATAGCCAAATAAAACAGCGATATTTACACTTAAAAAAAAAAAAAAAGGCCAAGCACAGTTGCTCACATTTATAATCCCAGCACTTTGGAAGGCCAAGGTGGGCGGATCACTTGAGGTCAGGAATTTGAGACTAACCTGGCCAACATGGTGAAATCCTGTCTCTACTAAAACTACAAAAATTAGCTGGCCATGGTGGTGGGCACCTGTAATCCCAGCTACTAGGGAGGCTGAGGCTGGAGAATCTCTTGAACCCATAAGGTGGAGATTTCAGTGAGCCGAGATCACACCATTACACTCTAGCCTGGGTGATGAGAGCAAAACTCCATCTCAAAAAAAAAAAAAGAAAATAAAGAAAAGGACTTCAGCTAATAATAATGTATCAATATTAGTTCATTAATTGTGACAAATGTATCACACATTAGTAGGATGTCAATACAGGAAACTGGGTGGGTGGTATAGGGGAACGCTATACTATCACCTTAATTTTTCTGTAAATCTAAAACTATATTTTAAAAAGTCAGGGTTTTTTAGAAGTACATGTTAAAGCATAAAAAGTTTAGGTGATTTGGGGTCATATGTTTAAACTATTAGCAGTCTAAAGTCAATCGTATTCAATTCTTTGTCTATTATTTCTATTGACTTATAATTATGCATATTTATGTGTTACATGTGATATTTTGATGCTTGCATATAATGTGTAATGATAAAATCAATATATTTAGGATACCCATCATCTCAAACACATTTATCATTTCTTTTGTTGTGAACATTTCAAATCTTTATTTCTAGCTTAACTTCTTATTTTTCTTTCCTTGTTTTGCAATGGTAACTGCATTCTTTTCATAAAATGAGTTAAAAGTATTTGCTTTCACTCCCCAGGCTAAAATTTCCACATAAGCTCATATGCTTAATGTGCTATTCTGTAACCTCTTACTGCAATGTTTTTAATATAAATTCTTTTCAGAAACAATATATTATGGAGTTGTGTTTTCAGCTTTACTGAGTGAAGGACATTAGTTCTTCCCTTTACAAGTTCAAATAAATCTTACTTTCAAAATGCAGGTCTCATACATATTACTTTTACTCTGAAAAGGAAAATGTGCCTTGTGAGATAAACAAAATACAGTGCAATATGTGAACACGATTATGGGTCTTGAGGGCTAAAAGCGACCCTGAAGTGAAGAACTCCCAGTACAGAATTGAAAAAATTATTCCAACAATGAGTAAATGATGGCAACCAGGGCAAAAAGAAAGTAAAATAAACACAGCAAAATAAAACACTCAAAGCACATCATATGTTGAAAATATTTATAAATGTTAGAAATAATATTTATAATAAAGTTCTTCACTTTTTTCAGAATTTCTCAACATAGCCTAGGAATATATTTGGAGACCTGATAGTCATATTTATATTAACGTACAGTCAATTCCTATTTCCCTGCTTTTGGAATATTTAATAAGATCAAAAGCCCTTTCCAGAAATAAAAATTCTACACAACCCTGGAAAGACCCTGGGAAGAAAGTTGTTTCTTTTAGGCAGGAATGCATATTCTGTGATTTAAAGGGGGGAAATTTAACTCAAACTGGAGGGCTTTCACTAGAGCATGATAATGTTAGAACTACAGAAAGCAGACTTTAGGTATTTGGGAAAGAAATTACTTGTGCTAAAAAAAAATTATACCAAATTTGAAATAAGAAAAAGGAATCACTGTATGACCTTTCAGTGTCAGAACACTGTCTAATAGGAGCACCCAAGGATTATCTAATTCTCAAGGGCATGTACCTTTGTTTAATCTACTAGTTACCTTTGTTAAAGACCCAGGTTCTATGAATTAAATGTCAATGGTATAGATTGTTTTGTCCAGTAGAGGTGTAAATGATTTCTCTCAGAAAAGACAACCCAAAAGGTTATAGTTTCATTGTCCTGTAGGACATTAATCAGTTTTGTCTCTTACTCAGTAAACTTCTTTCAGCAAGTCTTCTATTTCTTGGCTGACTGAATATCAATCAACTTCTCACTCTCCCTTTCTGTTTCTCTTTCTTAATATCTCTCTGTCTGTCTTTCTATATATAGAAATATCTCTCTATACACATATAAACATATATACATATAAAGATTACATGTATATATACATATACTTGTATATATGTATATATCAGTATATGCACATATACACATAATATATGTATATTACAATATATGTAAGTATAGCTCAAATGTTATCTTAAATATTCTTGAGGAGCTTAACCATTCTACTGGCACCCTTATTAAGTCAAATACACCTTTGATCCATATCTATTCTACATTTGTATAAGAGTCATGTTTTAATAAAATTATTCAAAGTTATTTACTTGCTCTTCCCCAGGTGAGAGTTTCCATGTACACTCTTCAACCCTCTTAAAACAGGTCACCGAAAAAAGATTTCTGCATGAATGTTTTGATTTAGAGCTACATTACTGCCACTAGTTACCTCTTCCCTGCAGCTACATATGTCCTCATTTATTATGATCATGAGGTGGCTC
Organism: Rhinopithecus bieti; assembly: GCF_001698545.2. Lineage (NCBI taxonomy): Eukaryota > Metazoa > Chordata > Mammalia > Primates > Cercopithecidae > Rhinopithecus > Rhinopithecus bieti. The sequence continues at coordinate 1,137,759 of NW_016816568.1, forward strand.
AGGACAGTATTTATGAGCAGTTATCAGTGGTGACAGAACATAGATGGCTTAACCTTTGCAAAGTTAAATAGTTTGAGCTTATGATGAACACACAAGTTGAATGTATCATGAGCTTTCACAGTTTTTAAGCAGCTATCAGTTGGCAAAAATCCTTTTAACATTTTACATTTTAAAAGAAAATCACTTCATTAAGGAAAATTAATATTTGCTCACTTATCAAATATTACCCTTAAGGGAATGAAACAGATTTCAATCTGTAGATTATAATTGGGGTGGGGGAATAATATGATTAACATTATTTATCAAGTAGTCCATTTTTAACATTGTCCCTTTTGTGATACAATCACTGTAGGATTGAAGGACATTATATAAGTAATTGAAATAAACAAAACAAAGGTAGAATAGCTATTATATTAGACTTCATTAAATAATTATATAGGCAAATTGTTTTGAGCAAGTAATTTGGCTGCTCAGTCAGCCTAGGAATGAAGTTGCACAAAATGGCAGTCATCTTTAAAACTCTCCTGTATGTGGCTCCTGGAATGAAATAAAGAAATGTCAGCAAAATATTCAGTATGGTGTAACCACTATTGATGATGGGAAGGCCCTGACTGCTTAGACCTTTACATAACACAATCAGCATTTTACAAATAAATGAACATGGAAGTGAAAATCCTGTCCCAGTGAAAATCACTTGCTCCTCCTACTTACGTTCATACATCAGAGTTTTTACTAGATTTCTAAAATTTATAAATCATGTTCAAGAGACAGTAAGTGGCACGGTTGGAATTTAATTGCAAGACTTTAAACTCTACATCGAGTGCCTTTTTCAAAAGATGATTGCCTTTACATTCTGCATATCTTTGAGAGGTGAAGCCAGCTAGACTTCCTGGGTCGAGTGGGGACTTGGAGAACTTTTCTGTCTAGCTAGAGGATTGTAAATGCACCAATCATTGCTCTGAGTTTTCACGGCGTTAGTTTTTCTAAGCGATAGATTGTAAAAGAGCCAGCCGAGTGCAGTTTTCACGTCTGTAAAACAACAACACCAACTCAGTGCCCTGTGTCTAGCTAAAGGATTCGTAAGCAATGGGCACGCACAGTCCACGCGCCCACTTCCAATCAGCACTCTGTAAAATGGACCAATCAGCAGGACATGGGCGGGGACAAATAAGGAAATAAAAACTGGCCAGCAGCTGGCAACTCACTCAGGTCCCCTTCCATGCTGCCGAAGCTTTGTTCTTTTGCTATTTTCAATCAATTTTGCTGCTGCTCACTCTTTGGGTCCACACCACCTTTAAGAGCTGTAACACTCATTGTGAAGGTCCATGGCTTCATTCTTGAAGTCAGCGAGACCAAGAACCCACCAGAAGGAAGCAACTCCAGACACATCTTGACTTTACATTATTTCATATCAGAGTTTATTAAAACCTTGTTTTGTGTTTCAGGATGGAAAGCAGTACTTTCAAGGTTTCACTTCCATAGGAACAGGATATATGTATATACAGTAAATTCTCCATTATCCATACCAATAAAGAACATTCACATGAAAAATGAAAAAACCATAACTAGTCTGCCACCTGAGATAGAGATAGGTTCCATCTGCAAAGAAGTAAATGTGTGTTTCCACATCCATTTATATTTATGTCTCATGACAAACACCCTATAGTCAACTCCTGATTGTTTCCCACATATATTCTGTCCAAAATAGTGATGCCACCCAGATTGAGGTTTTTCCAACACACTCATATTTAGAAAACTTGGAAACTTAACTTTCTTTTACTGAACTGCTTATCTTTATTACTGAGGCAAATTATACTTCTGACCAAAAGGCTAATACATGAAGTAAGCCTTTGGGTTTTTCAATCAATTTAAAAGACATTAAAATAGCACCATTTGTGCAGTCTTCAGATATAAATATGAGAAATATGAATATTTTAAATAAGTCAGGTAGAAAGGACAACCATACTGGATTAGGGTCTAAGAACCCCAGCTTCCAGTGGAGTTCATGCTACAAGTTTTACATGACGAAATTAGCAAATCACCTGGCACTGTTTTTCTCAAATGAAAATCAGTGGACTGAGCTGACATCTAGAGAATATCTCAGTTCTCTTCCATTCCATAATTCATTGGCTCCTCTAAATCTTTTCAAACATGAAAATAAATTCCAAATAAAATTCTTTTGTTTATGAAAACATAAACATCTAAAATTTAAGTAAGTATTTCTTCTAGGGTTAAGAAAATAATTGTAGTTGCACCTGGTTTTTATACTTACTCAAAAGAGCTAATATAGCCAAGAAAAACTTCCATGTAACTGTACCAACCGAGACAAGATTGTAAATATCTCTTAATCTTGGACAATCTGCAGTGTCTGTGATATGCTGACTAAAAATGTAACTATATCAGTGCTATGGATTATATAATAACTTTTAAAAATAAACATTTCATAGATTGTCACATATTTATCTGAGAACACATAAATAAAAACTAACATGAATCATCAGGACATTCTCTTTTGAGTATGGCTGATAAAATAAATAGTAAAATCTACATAGCTCAAATGCCCACCTTTAAAAACTGAAAACTTTGTTCTTCAGTGTGAATTCTATCAGCTTTTGTTTTTCCAACATTTCAATTTTCTTTTCCCGACCAAAAAAAAATTGTCCCCACTTAAGTATTATCTTCAGGATCATTAATGTCCAAGTAAATGTGGTCTGACCAAATAATTTGGCACCATAACTAAGACCAAAAAAAAAAAAAAAAAAAAAAAAAAA
>NW_016816568.1:1141944-1159661 GCF_001698545.2 Rhinopithecus bieti
AAAAAAAAATAACTTCCAGAAGAATTAAAATGCAGCTCTTTCTATTGGTGTAGGCATTTCAGTTCTGCTCTGAGACCCCCTCCGATTTAGCTAGAGATAGTTTCCATGGGAACTGAAGACTGTGCTCTACTGAGTCTTGAAATACACAAATATGAATTTTTGCTTCTTACAAGTGGGCAGCAATTTATCTCCCTAATACTTAATGGAAGACATTTGAATCTATTCTGGTTTGAGACAAAAACTGGAAGAAAGTCAGTTATGTCAATTATACAAAGCCTGAAATTGGATATTAGTAAAATTGAGGTGAGTACAGCATAGTAATATATGTCCCAGCTGTTTTAGCTTTTCCAGGGTATTTTTTTCCAAAGGGAGGAATATATTACTGTATTAAATACTTATGCTACCTTGAAAAAAATTTAAAATTAACTTTCTTAATCCAAGCAGATTTCCCATTGTCATTGCTGCTTTTAAATAATCTCTTATGGAATATAGAGTGCAGAGTTGTAACAATACAAAATATCAAAATTGATGTTTAATTTTATGGGGTTTTTTTTGGTAGAGAAAATTTGGGATAGATTAATGGGAATGTGCAAGTCAATACATGAAGAAATAAAATGATTGCAAGCTATTGAGTTGAAAAACAGGTACAGCCTTTCAAAAGTCTAAAAACCCAAACCCATGACCTTATAAAAAGAAAATTGGTATTACTCAAGAACAAATCCTGACTTTACTTGAAAATATCTCTGCATAAATGTGTATAGCAAAGATAATAAAAGCAGCTAAATCTACCCCAAGCTGAAAAAAAAAATCAAAAAAAGACAGTCAACTCCCTGGAGAGGAATCTGTGTTTCTCTTGGTTGTGGCAATGGTTACCAAAGTAGTGGTTATATTTGAGAGGCCCTTGGCTACAAATCCACGATCTTGAAGACCTTTGGTAGAATCTGAAGAAAACAGACCATTATAATAGACTAATTTGTGCTTTCCAGTGTTCAAACACCTAGACCTTAACAAACCAAACTTCTCTTATTAAAAAGGCAAAGCAGCGATCAAGGTAATTATTGAAAATTTGGGGTTAAAACTCTTTTTATTTTAACTTTCCAGAGCAAAAAGTTAGAACATGTCCAGCCAGTATTTTTTTAGATCCCATATATTTTAGAATCCTATAACAGGCATTGTAATGGGCAGGATAGAAACTAGCCCACATAATGTCTTTGTACAATTTAGAGGACACACTGGTGTTGAGGTTCACAGCAAATAAAGCACAACTGGAATTTAAGCTCCCTCTCACCTCTTCATTCAGACACACTTCTGCAGTATATAAACTGCACAACTGTACAGGTGGCTCTGGCACAGGATCTTGAATATGCAGTGATGAATAGAACAGGCTAATCAACACCAGCAGAAACCAATAATTAGGATCTGATTATTAAAGGACTATGAGTATTTAAGCAATAAATACTAATTGGATCAACATTCCTTGACAACCTACTACGTTCCAGGCACATTATGTGAGAAATACAGAGATAGGATCTGAGAACTACAAAAGAACTCTTGGCACATAATGACTCCATACAAACCCCTGCACTAAGAGACCTGATCAACCCTAACATGGCTTCTGGCTGCCTAAGACTACATCCCTGGAAAGACTCAACCCCTCCTTGAGTTCCTGTCTGAAAAAGCTCAAGCCTGTCGAAAGAATTTATTGTTTGTTCTAGCCAACACTTGACAATAGGCCCCTGACTCCCCTTTCTTAGAGAATTTACTAAAAAGAGCTTATAATCGTAAATCCTTCCTCTGTAACTTTGAGATATGTATGTACGTATCTCCTATGTCCCAGGGTATCTTTCTCAAGGACCTAAAAGCCATTCCTTTAAAATATAATCATCAGGAAAGATAGAACCTCTGTATCTCAGTCTCTGTGGGAAGATAGAATTCCAACTTCAATCATTGCCAACTAGCAGACACAGCTGGCCTAATCACATTTACACTGACCAACCTTCTTACTCACTTCTGGTAATTTTTTACTTCCCTGACACTACTTGAGCCCTGCTCACTTTTCCTTCCTACTCCCTTATTCTCCTTTTAAAACGCCCCATCCAGCACCTCTGCACAAACTGGAATGGAGCTTAGGTTGTTCCCTTATTGTCAGTAGTTACTGAATGAAATCTGTTGTTAGCAGTTGAACTAATGTCCAGTTTGTTTATCTTTGAGAGATCTAAAGAAAATATTCTAGTATGGAAAACAACCATGTTCAGAACTGACTATAAAATGCAAAATGAAAGCTGTGAGAGCACATGGATTAATTAAATTGAAAGGACAAAATAAGGCCTGCACATTACTACAATAACATGTAATATCTTAGAAGAAGGGGAGATCCATTGCGCAGAGGTGAAAGGAAATAGAGAAGTGGGACTTTAGTTAGAAATACAGAAGTGGAACTTTGTTGAACTTCAAATGAGAAAAATAGAATTGGATGTATGTTGTCATATGTTCATATTACTACGAAAGACCTAAGCGTGGTCATAAACATGCCAATAAATTCTAACAGTCACAAGGGGAGAGATCTTATCTGATTTTTATTCATATCTGCATTATCAATGTGTAAAATACAATTGTTTCAATAAAAATTTATTGAATTAACTAATGAGATATCACTTATAAAAGGAAAGAAAGATATGTGATCTAAAAGTTTATGCAAACTTAATTGGTTGCTTTCCCATATTTTGTTGAAAGTTTATACACCAAGAAAATTTCAATCCTAACATGAATCTACAGAGACTTTCCACATGTACATTTGAGGCTCCAAGTTTCATAAAGAATGATACAAGGAGAACAAAATAAAGGAGAGCATATAACTTAAATTTATTTTACCCTTAAATAATATCTATTATAAACAAAATTAATTTTATAAAGATTTGAAAAACATTACAGAATGAAATGAGACTACAGAGACAAGAGTGAGAAGATGCTATGTATAAAACTTAGACAACAGACTTTCCACATACACAAAATTAGTGTTGCAGTGTTTTTTAAAGTAACAGAAAATTGTAAAGATAAAATTACAGGGCAAGTGCGCGTGTGCTGCCTCCGTCAGTCCAAGTCGGGAACATGGCCGTATGGTTGCTGTGGGCGGGCAGGCGCCAGGTGCAGTGCCTACTGGCCTCAAGTGCCGCGTGGGAGAGCAAGGGATGGCCGCTTCCATTCAGCACTGCCACCCAGATAACTGCTGGCGTGGACTGCTGTTCTGAGGACCCTCCTGGTGAGCTGGGCCCTCTCTTGCCAAAGGAGCCTTAAGGGTAAAGCTGTTAAACTGGAGAAGGAAGTCCAGGATTTAACCATGAGATAGCAGAGAGCTGTAGCTGATTGTGAAAACATAAGGAGGCAAACTGAGAGATGTGTGGAAGATGCCAAGATAGGTGGCTGACATTTTGGAGAAGACTACACAGTAGATTGCTGAAGAATCAGAATCTGGGAACCAGAAGCTCACTCTGGAGAAGTTCTTCCGAGGGCTGTCACTTTTAGAAGCAAAGCTGAAAAATGTGTTTGTCAAGCATGACCTGGAGAAGCTGTCCCCCATTAGTGACAAATACGACCCCCAAGAGCATGAATTCATCTGTCATGTAACAGCTGCTGTTGGGGTACAGCCTGGCACCATGACATTAGTAAGACAAGATGGCTACAAACTTTATGGCTGCACCATTAGACTTGCCCATGTGGAAGTGGCAGTGGAGTCTCAGAGAAGACTGTGAAGAGGCCATCGGGAACTGGATGTTCTCCCAGAGTCCAGTCACCTATGCTTCTTTTATTTATTAAACTAGGTTTGTATTGTATTGTACATGAGGTACTTCATGTGATTTGTTTTGGATTTAGTCCTATTGGCTTTATTTCTAAGATATTCTATTGATTTAATGTGACCTGTTTGATCTCATCAGAAGTCTTACCATTGGGCATTTGAACAGTGTGACAAGTGTCCCAATAGCCTGTATCAAAACATGCTTAGGAAAATTAGTACTCTGATGAATTTGAATCCAAAAGCCTTTTAACTATATGTTTACAACTACATGTTCCTTCCTAGTGGTTCCTATAATAGGGACTGTATAGGATCTTGTATTTTGTGGAAAAAGGAGATGGTACGGATTGGTTCAACATTTGGGTACTTACAGGATAAAGCTTCATGGTTGTAGATAGAGACACAAAGAACCCTTCCATAAATCAATGAATCCAGGAGCTGTTTTTTTTTTTTTTTTTAAAGATTAATAGATAGACCACTAGCTAGACTAATAAAGAAAAAAAGAGAGAATAATCAAATAGACACAATGAAAAATGATAAAAGAGATATCACCACTGATCCCACAGAAATACAAAATACCATGAGAGAATACTATAAACACCTCTACTCAAATAAAATAGAAAATATAGAAGAAATGGATAAATTCCTGGACACCTTCCCAAGAATAAACCAGGAAGAAGTCAAATCCCTAAATAGACCAATAACAAATTCTGAAATGAAGGAAGTACTTAATAGCCTACCAACCAAGAAAAGCCCAGGACCAGACAGATTCACAGCTGAATTCTACCAGAAGTACAAAGAGGAACTGGTACCATTCCTTCTGAAACTATTCCAAACAATAGAAAAAGAGGGACTCCTACCTAACTCATTTTATGAGGCCAGCATCATCCTGATACCAAAACCCAGCAGAGACATAACAAAAAGGAAAATTTCAGGGCAGTATCCCTGATGAACTTCGATGTGAAAATCCTCAATAAAGTACTGGCAAAATGAATCCAGCAGCACATCAGAAGGCTTATCCACCACGAAAAAGTTGGCTTCATCCCTGGGATGCAAGGCTGGTTCAACATATGCAAATCAATAAACATAATCCATCACATAAACAGAACCAATGACAAAAACCACATGATTATCTCAACAGATGAAGAAAAGGCCTTCAATAAAATTTAACACCGCTTTATGCTAAAAACTATCAATAAACTAGGTATTGATGGAACATATCTCAAAATAATAAGAGCTATTTATGACAAATCCACAGCCAATATCATACTGAATGGGCAAAAGCTGGAAGCATTCCCTTTGAAAGCTGGCACAACACAAGGATGCCCTGTCTTACCACTCCTATTCAACATAGTATTGAAAGTACTGGCCAGGGCAATCAGGCAAGAGAAAGAAATAAAGGGTATTCAAACAGGAAGAGAGGACGTCAAATTGTCTCTGTTTGCAGATGACATGATTGTATATTTAGAAAACCCCATCGTCTCAGCCCAAAATCTCCTTGAGCTGTTAAGCAACTTCAGCAAAGTCTCAGGATACAAAATAAATGTGCAAAAATCACAAGCATTCCTATACATCAACAATAGACAGAGAGCCAAATCATGAGTGAACTCCCATTCACAATTGCTACAAAGAGAATAAAATGTCTAGGAATCCAACTTACAAGGGATGTAAAGAGCCTCTTCAAGGAGAACTACAAACCACTGCTCAAGGAAATAAGAGAGAATACAAACAAATGGAAAAACATTCCATCCTCATGGATATGAAGAACCAATATCATGAAAATGGGCATACTCCCCAAAGTAATTTATAGATTCAATGCTATCCCAATCAAGTTACCACTGACTTTCTTCACAGAATTAGAAAAAACTACTTTAAGTTTCATATAGAAGCAAAAAAGAATGCCTATAACCAAGACAATCCTAAGCCAAAAGAACAAAACTGCAGGAATCATGCTACCTGACTTCAAACTATACTGCAAGTCTACAGTAACCAAAACAGCGTGGTACTGGTACCAAAACAGATATATAGACAAATGGAACAGAACAGAGGCCTCAGAAATAACCACATATCTACAACCATCCGTTGACAAACCTGACAAAAACAAGCAATGGGGAAATGATTCCCTATTTAATAAATGGTGTTAGGAAAACTGGCTAGCCATATGCAGAAAAATGTGACTGACCCCTTCCTTACACCTTATATGAAAACTAACTCAAGATGAATTAAAGACTTAAACATAAGACCTAAAACCATAAAATCCCTAGAAGAATACCTAGACAATACCATTCAGGACACAGGCGTGGGCAAAGGCTTTATGACTAAAACACCAAAAGCAATGGCAACAAAAGCCAAAATTGACAAATGGGATCTAATTAAACTAAAGAGTTTCTGCACGGCAAAAGAAACTATCATCAGAGTGAGCAGGCAACATAGAGAATGGGAGAAAATTTTTGCAATCTCTCCATGTGAGAAAGGGCTAATATCCAGAATCTACAAGAGAACTTAAACAAATTTACAAGAAAAAAAACAAATGGCCAGGTGCAGTGGCTCCCACCTGTAATCCCAACACTTTGGGAGACCAACGTGGGCCGATCACGAGGTCAGGAGTTCAAGACCAGCCTGGCCAACATGGTGAAACCCCATCTCTACTGCAAATACAAAAATTAGCTGGGCATGGTGGCGCATGCCTGCAATTCCAGCTACTCGAGAGGCTGAGCTAGGAGAATTGCTTGAACCGGGACCGGGGATGGGGAGGTTGCAGTGAGCTGAGATGGCACCACTGCACTCCATCCTGGGCTACAGAGGAAGACTCCGTCTCAAAAAAACAAACAAACAAAGAAAAAAACATCAAAATGTGGGCAAAGGATATGAACAGACATTTCTCAAAAGAAGACATTTATGCAGCCAACAAACATGAAAAAATGCTCATCAACACTGGTTATTAGAGAAATACAAATCAAAACCACAATGAGATACCATCTCATGCCAGTTAGAACAGCGATCATTAAAAAGTCAGGAAACAACAGATGCTGGAGAGGATGTGGAGAAATAAGAATGCTTTTACATTGTTGGTGGAAGTGTAAATTAGTTCAACCACTGTGGAAGATAGTGTGGTGATCCCTCAAGGATCTAGAACCAGAAATACCATTTGACCCAGCAATCCCATTACTGGGATTATACTGGGTATATATATATACTGGGTATATACCCAAAGGATTATGAATCATTCTACTATGAAGACACGTGCACACGTATGTTTATTGCAGCACTATTCACAATAGCAAAGACTTGGAACCAACTCAAATGACCAACAATGGTAGATTGGATAAAGGCAATGTTGCATACATACACCATGGAATACCATGCAGCCATAAAAAAGGATGAATTCATGTCCTTTGCAGGGACGTGGATGAAGCTGGAAACCATCATTCTCAGCAAACTAACACAAGAACAGAAAGCCAAACACCATATGTTCTCACTCATAGGTGGGAGTTGAACAATGAGAACACATGGTCACAGGGAAGGGAACATCATACACCAGGGCCTGTCGAGGGTTGGGGGCTAAGGGAAGGATAGCATTAGGAGAAAAACCTAATGTAGATGACAGGTTAATGGGTGCAGCAAACCACCATGGCACATGTATACCTATGTAACAAACCTGCACGTTCTGCACATGTATCCCAGAACTTAAAGTATAATTAGAAACAAAAAATTACAGAAAACTTCCCTTAAGTAACAGAAGAAAATGGAAAATTGCACATAAATTTTATAAACTGAAAAGGAAAAGAATTGACATATAAAGTAAGATGATGCTAGGCATAAAAATTAGACAACAGTGATTCCATCTATAATTGGTATTGCTGTAATTTTAAAACAATTTAAGAAAAAGTAGAAGAAAACATTCCTGAAAGGCTTGAAATGTTATAATAAAAGAAATGATTACTTAGCAAAGAAATACTAGCTGAGCATTAGAACAGACGTATTCCAGCATTCAATAATAAAGAATGTGATAAGTATTCTGGCATTAAAAAAGAATGATTATATTTGCCTAGATATTTACCATTCAGATGTTCATTTTGTAGAAATTCAAATTTCTATCTAATACCAACATTTTTTGGACTTCATTTATCATTTTATATAGAGTTGGTTGCTTGGTGATTAATTCTCTCAACTTTTACATGCCAGAACAGTCTTTATTTTAACTAGATTTTTAAAATAGATATTTTTTTCTGGGCATATAATATTAGACTGGCTTTTCTTTTTTCTTTCTTTACTGTAAAAGAAGTCTCCATTATCATCTGCCTTGTACTCTTGAAGAGAAATATTCTGACATTTTTATACTTTGCTTGCAATGGGTAATTTACCTAAGGTTTTATTTGTTTCTTCTGCTTGAAGTTTGTTGAGTATTTTGTGGAGGTTTTTCTTTGGATCTATAGGTTTATAGTTTTCCTCATATTTGGAAAATGTTTAAGTTATTTCTTCACTTTGTTTTTGGTCGAACCCTCTCTAATGGCACAACACGAGGCTGCATGATGCTGCACCACAGATCACTGACATAGCTTCATTTGATTTTTGATCTTTTATCGGTTTTATTTGAATATTTTTACTGCTATATCTTCAGATTCGTGAATCCCTTCTGTTGCACTTTAATCCTAATCATTATTTATATTTTTTCTCTTTTTTATTAACTTTTATTTTAGGTGCAGAGGTGCATGTGAAGGTTTGTTACACAGGTAAACTCGTGTCACAGGGGTTTGTTGCACTGATTATTTAGTCATCCAGGGATAAATCCCAGTTTGCAATAGTTATCTTTTCTGCTACTCTCCCTTCTCTCACTCTTCACTATGAGGTAGACCATAGTGCCTATTGTTTCCTTCTTTGTGTTCATAAGTTCTTGTCATTTAGCTCCCACTTATAAGAAAGAACACGAGGTATTTAGTTTTCTGTTCCTGTGTTAGTTTGCTAAAGATAATGGCCCCCGGTGACATCCATGTTCCCGCAAGACATGATCTTGTTCTTTTTCATGGTTACACAGTATTCCATGGTGTATGTGTACCACATTTTCTTTATCCAATCTGTCATTGATGAGCATTTAGGCTGATTCCATTTCTTTGCTATGGTGAATAGTGCTGCAATGAACATACACATACATGTGTCTTTATAATAGAATGATTTGTGTTCCTCTGTGTCCATACTCAATAATGGAATTGCTGGGTCAAATGGTAGTTCTGTCTTGGTTCTTTGAGAAATTGCCACACTGTCTTCCACAATGGTTGAACTAGTTTATACTCCTACCAACAGTGTATAAGTGTTCCCTTTTCTCTGCAACCTCACCAGCATCTGTTATTTTTTGAATTTTTAGTAGTAGCCATTCTGACTGGTGTGAAATGGCATCTCATTGTGGTTTCGATTGGTGTTTCTCTAATTATCAGTGATATTGAGCTTTTTTCACATATTTGTTGGCTGCATGTACGTTTTCTTTTGAAAAGTGTCTGTGCATGTCCTTTGTTCACTTTTTAATGGGGTTGTTTGTTTTTCTCTGGTAAGTTTGTTTAAGTTCCTTATAGATGCTGGATGTGAGACCTTTGTCAGATGTTCAGTTTGCAAAAATTTTCTCCCATTCTGTAGGTTGTCTGTTTACTCTGTTAATAGTTTCTTTTGCTGCGCAGAAGCTCTCTAATTTAATTGGATTTCACCTGTCAATTTTTGCTTTCGTTGTGATTGCTACTGGTGTCTTTGTCATGAAATCTTTGCCCGTTCCTGTGTCTAAGATGGTATTGCCTAGGTTGTCTTCCAGGGTTTTTATACTTTGGGGTTCCATTGGTCTATGTGCCTGTTTTTGTACCAGTACCATGTTGTTTTGGTTACTCTAGCACTGTAGTATAGTTTGAAGTACAGTAACATGATGGTTCCAGCTTTGTTCTTTTTGCTTAGAATTGTCTTGTTCATTTGGGCTGTTTTTGGTTTCTAGTTCTGTGGAGAATGTCTTTGGTAGTTTGATAGGAATAGCATTGAATCTGTAAATTAGTTGGGCAGTATGGTCATTTTAATGATAGTATTTCTTCCTATACATTAGCATAAAATGTTTTCAATTTGTGTCTTTTCTGATTTTTTTTTTTTTGAGCAGTGTTTTGTAATTCTCAGTGTAGATATCTTTCACCTCCCTGATTAAGTGTATTCCTAGGTATTTTATTCCTTTTTGTGGCAATTGTGAATGGGATTGCCTTTCTGACTTGGCTCCCAGCTTGGCTGCTGTTGGTGTATAGGAATGCTAGTGACTTTTGTATATTGATTTTGTATCCTGAAACTTTGCTGAAGTTATCAGCTTAAGGAGCTTTTGGGATGAGACTATGGGGTTTTCTAGGTATAGAATTATGTCATCTGCAAACAGAGATAGTTTGACTTCCTCTCTTCCTATTTCGATGATTTTTATTTTTCTCATAGCCAGAGTAGTCAACTCTTGTTTGACTACTGTGGCTATGATTTCCAATACTATGTTGAATAGGAGTAGTAAGAGATGGCATCCTTTTCTTGTGCCAGTTTTCAAGCTTTTGGTCATTCAATATGTTGGCTGTAGGTATGTCATAGATGGTTATTATTTTGAGGTATAGTCCTTCAATACCTAGTTTATTGAGAGTTTTAAACGTGAAACAGTGTTGAATTTTATTGAAAGCCTTTTCTGCATCTATTGAGATAATCACGTGGTTTTTGTCTTTAGTTCTGTTTATGTGATGAATCACATTTATTGATTTGTGTAAGTTGAACCAAACTTGCATTCCAGGGATGAAGCCTACTTCATCATGGTGGATTAGCTTTTTAATGTGCTGCTGGGTTCTGTTTGCAAGGATTTTGTTGAGGATTTTTGCATAGATGTTCATCAAGGATATTGGCCTGAATTTTTTGTTGTTGTTGTATATCTGCCAGGTTTTGGTATCAGAATGATGCTGGCCTTATAGAATGAGTTGGGGAGGGTCCCTCCTCCTCTGTTTTTTGGAATACTTTGTAGGAATGGTACCAGCTCTTCTTTATACATCTGGTAGAATTTGGCTGTGAATCCATCAGGTCTTGGACTTTTTTTGGTTGGTAAGCTATTTATTAATGATTCAATTTCAGAGCTTGTTACTGGTCTGTTCATTGAATCAATTTATTCCTGGTTCAGTCTTGGGAGGGTGGGTGTATGTGTTCAGGAATTTATTCATCTCTTCCAGGTTGTCTAGTTTGTGTGCATAGAGGTGATCATAGTAGTTTCTTATGGTTATTTTTATTTCTGTGCAATCAGTGGTAATATTCCCTTTGTCATGTCTAATTGTGGTTATTTGGATCTTCTCTCTTTTCTACTTTATTAGTCTAGCTAGTGGTCCATCTATCTTATTAATGTTTTCAAAAACCAAATTCCTGGATTTGTTGATCTTTTGAATGGTTTTGTGGGGGTCTCAATTCAGTTCAGCTCTGATTTTGGTTATTGCTTGTCTTCTGCTAGTTTTAGGGTTGATTTGTTCTTGCTACTTGAATTCTTTCAGTTGTAATGTTATGTTGTTAATTGAGATCTTTCTAACTTTTTGATGTGGATATTTTGTGCTGTGAATTTCCGTCTTAACACTGCCTGAGCTGTGTGCCAAAGATTCTGGTATTGTGTATCTTTGTTCCCATTAGTTTCAAAAAACTTTTTGATTTCTTCCTTAAATTTATTATTTACCCAAAATAAAAAGGAACATGTTGTTTAATTTCCATGTAATTGTATGATTTTGAGTGACTTTCTTAGTCTTGACTTCTATTTTTATTGTCACTTAATTTCATTATTTACCCAAAAGTCATTCAGGAGCATGTTGTTTAACTTCCATGTAATTGTATGGTTTTGAGTGACTTTCTTAGTCTTGACTTCTATTTTTATTGTCACTTAATTTCATTATTTACCCAAAAGTCATTCAGGAGCATGTTGTTTAACTTCCATGTAATTGTATGGTTTTGAGTGACTCAGTCTTGATTTCTATTTTTATTGTACTGTGCCCCAAGAGTGTGTTTGGTATAATTTCTCTTCTTTTGCATTTGCTGAGAATTGTTTTATGTCCAATTATGTGGTCAATTTTAGAATATGTGCCATGTGATGATGAAAAGAATGTATATTCTGTTGTTTTTGGGTGGAGGGTTTTGTAGAGGTCTATCAGATCCATTTGGCCTAATGCTGAGTTCAGGTCCTTTGTTAATTTTCTGCCTCAATTATCTGTCTAATACTGTCATCACTTTATATTTCATCTCACATATTTTCATTTCTAGAAGTTCACTTTGGTCTTTGTAAAAAAATCTTTCATTAATCCCTCATTATTTGCATGAGAGATTACTTTTTTAATACATGTAATGAATTTATAATAGCTGTATAATATCTTTTCTGTTAATTTTATCATCTTTGTCATTTCTTGGTCACTTGCTATTAATTGATTTTCCCCTTGGTTATGAATTTTTTTTTTCCTACTTCTTTACATGTCTGATAATTCTTATTGAATGCCAGAAATTGTGTGTTTTACATTGTTTTATATTTTAAGATATCTCTTTAAAGATTTGGGGTCAGGTAGATTACTTGGAATTAGTTTGAACTTCTCAAGGTTTAATTTTAATGCTTCATTAATAAGGGTACAGAACAGCCTTTAGTTGGAGGCTAATTTGGCCCTTGTGCAGAAGCAATGTACTTCTGAGAATTGAAGTTGATGCCCATTTATTAGAAAGACATTTTACTTCCAGTGATTAGAACATAAAGAATTCCCACCTTTATGTGCACTCTACGGATTGCTGTGCCCACTCCTGTATGGTGGTTCTTCCTCAGCTTTAGTAGTTTTCTCACATGCATGCACAGATCACTATTCAGTCAAAGACTTAAGAAAACCCATCTGCACCTCTACAGAACTCTTTTCCTTGACAGCCTTATTTTCTTTAACACTATGTCCTGAGAATTATAGCTTCTGTGGCAGCCAACACAAACTTTCAACTTTGTCTCCTTAACTCAGTAACACAACTGGGCTCTGTTTGGCGTCAGTATCTCTATGCTACAAAGTAGAAACTCTCTCCAGGCAGTGAGCTATAAGGTTTACCTTCTTTGTTTCTTTATTCTCAAGGATATAAAATAAGAATGAATAGATACTCCTGGTCATAAATAAAGTTAGTCAGAAAAAAAAAATGAAGTGACATATTTAAAATACTGAAAGAAAAATACAGTCAATCTGAAGTTATCCACCTAGCAAAATTATCTTCAAAATGAAGAAAATGTATTAAACTTTTTTAGACAAACAAAAAGCTACAAGAATTGGTTACCAGAAGAATTACACTGTAAGAAATGTTAGAGGAAGTATTTCAAACAAAAAATACATTACCACATGGACATTGGGTGTACACAAAAAAAATGAAGACTGCCAGAAATAGTAAACCAAAGTACATGAAACAAAGAAATGACAGGACTATAAAGCAAAATAAACAAATGCATAGTAATAGAGATTTCAACATAACTTTCTCAGTAATTGGTAGAACAATTAAAAATAAAACAAGTAAGGTATAGAATATAGTAACAAAACATTATAAACCAATTTGACCTGACACAGAACACTCCATGTAACACCAGCAGAATATCTGCTTTTTCAAAAATAAATGAATCATTCATCAAGATAAAGCATTTACTATACCTATAAAAACAGTTCCTATAAATTACAGATTATGTCCTCTAACTGTAACAGAATTAAATTAGAAATCAATAATAGAAAAATACCAGAATATGCCCAAATATTTGGAAATTAAATAACACAGATCCAAATAAATATGTATCCAAAACAATCACAATGTAAATTATAAAATGTGAATTAAAAGAAAACTGAAATAAAACATAATAAAATTTGTGAGCTGTAACTCAATTACTTTGAAAAAAAAAAGAAAAAAGTTCTAAAATATATTGTCTAAGATTCCCCATTAAGAAGCTATAAAAACCAAAATTAAACCTAATGCGAGTGAAAATGATAATAGCAGAAATCAATTTTTTAAAACTGAGAAAATAGAACAAATTAAACAAAAAAGGCTGATCTCTGAAAAGATTAATATAGTTAAACTCTAGCTAGATTGAAGAGCAACAAAAAAGATGACTCGGATTACATCAGACATAAGAGAAGTGGCTAAAGATTATCATCATTAAAATAATAAAACATTATTTTAAAATGCATGTCAATAATTTTGATAGCTTAGATGAAGTGAACAAGTTCCTTGAAACACACAAATCACAAAATGCCCTCCAAAAAATAGAAAAGCCAAACTGGTTGAGGACTTTTCTGTCAAAAAGCACAAATTTACAAATAGACTCATGAAGACAGGTGGCCAAAAGCCCTATATATATTTGAGAAATTGAGATTCAAATGGAATATTCTCTCACAAAGAAATACACAGTGCAAAAAGACAAGAAAAAGAAATAAGAGCATACAAATTGATAATAAAGAAGTAAATCTTTCTTCATTCATAGATAACATGATCATCTATGCAGAAAATTTTAAGGAATCCTCAGAGAGATCCTAGGACTAATAAGTAAAATTAGCAATGTAGTAGGACCCAAATCAAGATAACAACAATCAATATTTCTCTATACTAGCAAAAAAAATGAAAAATAAAATAAAATGTATAAAACAATACCATAATTGTCATCCCAATAATTGTCATCCCAAAACATGAAATAATAATAAATTTAGCAAAATGACTGAAAGAATTATAGCTAAAAAGTGCTAAACATTGGTAACAAAAATCAAATAAATAAATATTTGCTAACAGACAACAGGATTAAATGTTTAGATTCAGTTCTCCACAAATTTACAAATAGATTCAGTGTAATCCTAATCAAAACCAGTCTTCTGTAGAAATTTCTAAAATGACTTTAAGTGTATCTGAAAAAGCAAAAGATCTATAAAAGTCAGTATAATTTTGTAATTACAGAGTTGGAGAAATGAAACTGCCTAACATCAAGACATATCTGAATGCTGCAGTACATAGGCATAAAAAGTTAGACCATGCCAGGTTGGGTGGCTCACACCAGTAATCCCCACACTTTGGGAGGCTGAGGTGGACAGATTGCCTGAGCTTAGGAGTCTAACACTGGCCTGGGTCAGGGTGTTGCCTCACCTGGGAAGCACAAGGGGTCGGGATATTTCCCTTTCCTAGCCAAGGGAAGCCGTGAGTGACTGTACCTGGAGGAATGGTACACTCCTGCCCAAATACTGCACTTTTCCCACGGTCTTTGCAGCCAGGAGACCAGGAGATTCCCTCCGGTGCCTGGCTCAGCAGGTCCCACACCCACAGAGCCTTGTTCACTGCTAGCGCAGCAGTCTGAGATCCACTTCGGATGCTGGAGCTTGGTGGTGGGGAATGGCATCTGCCATTGCTGAGGCTTGAGTAGGTGGTTCCATGCTCACAGTGTAAACAAAGTGGCAGGGAAGTTGAAACTGGGCAGAGCCCACCGCAGCTCAGCAAGGCCTATTGCCTCTCTAGATTCCACCTCTGGGGGGAGAGCATATCGGAACAAATGGCATCAGACAGCTTCTGCAGACTTAAAGGTCTCTGCCAGACAGCTCTGAAGAGAGCAGTCATTCTCCCAGCATGGCGTTCAAGCCCCATTAACGGACAGACTCCCTCCTCAAGTGGGTCCCTGACACCCATGTAGCCTGACTGGGAGACACTTCCCAGTAGGGGCCAACAGACACCTCATACAGGTGGGTGCCCCTCTGGGATGAAGCTTCCAGAGGAAGAATCCGGCAGCAATATTTACTGTTCTGCAGGCTCCGCTGGTGATACCCAGGCAAACAGGGTCTGGAATGGACCTCCAGCAAACTCCAACAGACCTGCAGCTGAGGGGCCTGTCTTTTAGAAGGGAAACTAACAAGCAGAAAGGAATAGCATCAACATCAACAAAAAGGACATCCACACCAAAACCCTATCTGTAGGTCACCAACATCAAAGAAAAAAGGTAGATAAAACCACAAAGATGGGGACAAACCAGGGCAGAAGAGCTGAAAATTTCAAAAACCAGAATGCCTCTTCTCCTCCAGAGGAACACAACTCCTCGCCAGCAAGGGAACAAAACTGCATGGAGAATGAGTTTGATGAGTTGACAGAAGTAGGCTTCAGAAGGTCTGTAATAACAAACTTCTCCAAACTAAAGGAGCATGTTCTAATCCGTCACAATGAAGCTAAAAATGAGAAAAGGTTAGGCAAATGGCTAACTAGAATAACCAGTGTAGAGAAGAGCCTAAGTGGCCTGATGGAGCTGAAAACCACAGTACAAGAACTTTGTGAAGCATACACAAGCTTCAATAGCCAATTCGATCAAGCAGAAAAAACGATATCAGTGACTGAAGATCAAAATAATGAAATGAAGTGAGAAGACAAGATTAGAGAAAAAAGAGTTAAAAGAAATGAACAAAGCCTCCAAGAAATATGGGACTATGTGAAAAGACCAAACCTACATTTGATTGGTGTACCTGAAAGTGACGGGGAGAATGGAAACAAGTTAGAAAACACTCTTCAGGATATTATCTGGGGGAACGTTCCCAACCTAGCAAGGCAGGCCAACATTCAAATTCAGGAAATACAGAGAACATCACAAAGATACTCCTCAAGAAGAGCAACCCCAAGACACATAGTAATCATATTCACCAAGGTTGAAATGAAGGAAAAAATGTTAAGGGCAGTCAGAGAGAAAGCTTAGGTTACCCACAAAGAGAAGCCCATCAGACTAACAGAGGATCTCTCAACAGAAACCTACAAGCCAGAAGACAGTGGAGACCAATATTTAACATTCTTAAAAGAATTTTCAACCCAGAATTTCATATCCAGGCAAACTAAACTTCATAAATGAAGGTGAAATACAGTCCTTTACAGACAAGCAAATGCTGAGAGATTTTGTCACCACCAGGCCTGACTTAAAAGAGCTCCTGAAGGAAGTGCTAAACATAGAAAGGAACAACTGACATCAGCCACTGCAAAAATATGCCAAATTGTAAAGACTAATGCTATGAAGAAACTGCATCAAGTAACGGGCAAAATAACCAGCTGACGTCATAATGACAAGATCAAATTCACACATAATAATATTAACCTTAAATGTAAATCGGCTAAATGCCTCAATTAAAAGACACAGACTGGCAAATTGGATAGAGTCAAGATCCATCTGTGTACTGTATTCAGGAGACCCATCTCATGTGCAACAACACACGTAGGCTCAAAATAAAGGGATGGAAGAAGATCTACCAAGCAAATGGAAAGAAAAAACAAAAACAAAAAAACAAAATCAGGGGTTGCAATCCTGGTCTCTGATAAAACAGACTTTAAACCAACAAAGATCAAAATGGAAAAGAAGTCCATTACATAATGGTAAAGTGATCAATTCAACAAGAAGAGCTAACTATCCTAAATATATATGCACCTAATACAGGAGCACACAGATTCATAAAGCAAGCTCTTAGAGACGTACAAAGAGGCTTAGACTCCCACACATTAATAATGGGAGACTTTAACACCCACCTGTCAATATTAGACAGATGATCGAGACAGAAAATTAACAAGGAAATCCAGGATGTGAACTGAGCTCTGGACCAAGTGGACCTAATAGGCATCTACAGAACTCTCCACCCAAAATCAATAGAATATACATTCTTCTCAGCACCACATTACATGTATTCTAAAACTGACCACATAATTGGAAGTAAAACACTGCTCAGCAAATGTAAAAGAACAGAAATCACAACAAACTGTCTCTCAGACCACAGTCCAATCAAATTAGAACACAGGATTAACACTCAAAACCTCAGAACTACATGGAAAGAGCACATCCTGCTCCTGAATGACTAGTGGGTACATAACGAAATGAAGGCAGAAGTAAAGATGTTCTGTGAAACCAATGAGAACAGACAAA
>NW_016816569.1:0-2812 GCF_001698545.2 Rhinopithecus bieti
TATATATACGTGTATATATATACACATGTATATATATACACGTATAATTGATATATACACGTATATATATATAAAGTTGAAAACAGGAAATTAAGAGAGAAAAAACAAAGCTGGCTCTATGAGAAGATCAATAAAACCGATAAGCCTCTAGCCAGTCTAAGAAAAAAAAACAACAAGACACAAATTACTAACATAAGAAATGAAAGTGGAGACACAATTACAGACCCGATTGTCATTAAAAGTATAACAAAGAAATATTATGAGCCACTCTATGCCAACTGCCTTAGTCCACTTTCTGCAGCTATAACAGAAAACCACAGGTGAGGTAATTTATAAAGAACAGACGTTTATTTGGCTCATGGTTCTGGAGGCTGGGAAATCCAAGAGCATGGTGCCAGGATCTGGTGAGGGTTATCCCATGGTTATTTCATGACAGAAGTCATCACATGGTGACAGAGTATGTGAGAGAGAGACAGAGACAGAGAAAGACAGAGAGAGAGAGAGAAAAGGGGCTGAACTTTCTTTTAAAAATAAATAAATAAATAAATAAGTAACCTGCTCCTGCAATAACAGCCTTAATTCACTCATGAGGGTGGTTTCCCCGCAACTTAACACCTCTTAAAAGCCCCACCTCTCAACATCATCACAATGGCAACTAAATTTCAACATGAGTTTTGGAGGGGACTTCAAACCATACCATCCATGAATTTGATAACCTAGATGAAATGACCAATTTCTTGAAAGAAACAATCTGCCAAAACTCACATAAGAAGAAATAGACAATCTGAACAGGCCTGTATCTATTAACCCTTTTCTCGCTTAGAAAAAAAAAAGACAGCTCACTGCCTGTGCTCATTTAATTTTACATAAAGATGCTCTTTCAGACTGAAGCAAATCTGATTTTCAATGTGAAAATAAAATATAAAAACTGTTCTTGCAGTTATTTCCAAACAGAACTAACATCAGAATTATCTGAATAATCAGAATTGTCTATTTGGAAAAATTGGATTCATCACATGAATCTTCAGCCAACAACTGTTTGAGAATAATGTTAACATCATACATACGAATGTTACATTTTCTAGGATTTGACATTTTCAGCAATAGAGAATTACTATATTTTGTAAATGGAAATATGAGTTCTAAAAACAGAATGCTATAAGTAGAATGGTATCTTTTGTTTCCAAAATCAGTGAACTAGAGTGAAGCGAAAATAATGATAAAAGCAAGATATTTTGTGGCAAAGTTATCTTGGGGGTAAATACTACAGTCACAAGTGCCACTGGCGAGTATTCTCGGGGCAAATGGGAAGAGGGTTAAGGAAATTGAATCGATAATAATTTTCCAGAATAGAAAGCACCAGGCCCGGATGGGTTCACTGATTAATTCTACCAAAAATTTAAGGAAGAAATTTTACCAGTTCTCTACAATCTCTTCTGGAGATAGAAGCAGAGAGACCAATCCTAATTCATTCTATGAGGTCAGTATTACCTCAGTACCAAAACCAGACAAAGACATTAGAAGAAAACTACAGACCAATATCTCTCATGAACATAGATGCAAAAATCTTCAATAAGATATTAGCAACTCAAATCCAATAATGTCAGAAAAGAATTATACACCATGACTGACCAGGTTCAGTGGTTTATGCCTGTAATCCCAGCAGTTTGGGAGGCCGAGGCGGGTGGATCACCTGAGGTTGGGAGTTCAAGACCAGCCTGACCAAGATGGAGAAACCCCTCTCTACTAAAATACAAAAAATTAGCTGGGTGTGGTGGCGCATGCCTGTAATCCCAGCTACTTGGGAGGCTGAGGCAGGAGAATCGCTTGAACCTGGGAGGTGGAGGTTGCGGTGAGCCAAGATTGCGCCATTGCACTCCAGCCTGGGCAATAAGAGTGAAACTCTGTCTCAAAAAAAAAAAAAGAAGTATACACCATGACCAAGTGGGACTTATCCCAGCTATGCAAGACTAATTCAACATATGAATATTAATTAATATAATCTATCACATCAATAATCACGCCACTGCACTCCAGCCTGGGCGACAGAGCAAGACTCTGTCTCAAAAAAACAAAACAAAACAAAACAAAACAAAACTCTCAGCAAACTAGGAATAAAGGGAAACTTCCTTAACTTAATAAAGAACATCTATAGGCCGGGCACAGTGGCTCATAGCTGTAATTCTAGCACTTTGGGAGTTTGAGGCGGTTGGATCACTTGAGGTTAGGAGTTTGAGATCAGCCTGGCCAACATGGTGAAACCCCATCTTTACTAAAAATACAAAAACTAGCCAGGCATGGTGGTGGGCACCTGTAATTCCAACTACTCAAGAGGCTGAGGTATGAGAATCACTTGAACCCAGGAGGCAGAGTTTGCAGTGAACCAAACGTGCCACTGCACTCCAGCCTGGGCAACAGAGTGAGACTCCATCTCAAATAAATAAATAAATATATAAATTAAAGAACATTTCTAAAACTCTCCCAACCAACATCATACAGAATGGTGAAAAACTTGAAGCTTTCCTGCTAAGATCAGGAATGAGGCAAGGCTGTCTTCTATCACCACTGTTTTTCAACGTTGTACCGGAAGTCCTAGCTAATGCAACAAGACAAGAAGAGGAAATAAAAGCTATGCAGATTGGGAAGGAAGAAATATAAATGCTTTTGTTTGCAGATGACGTGATTGTCTATGTAGAAAATCCAAAAGAATCAACAGCAAAAGCCTCCTGGAACTAGTAAGTGATTATAGCAATGTTGCAGGATACAAGGTTAAAAACAAAAGTTAATCATTTTCCTATACAGCAGCAATGGA
>NW_016816570.1:0-1519 GCF_001698545.2 Rhinopithecus bieti
GTTTGGCTGGGCACGGGGGCTCGCACCTGTAATTCCAGCATTTTGGGAGGCCGAGGCAGGTGGATTGCTTGAGCTCAGGAGTTCAAGACCAACCTAAGCAACATGGCAAGACCCTGTGAGGAAAGAGAGAGACCCTCTCATATTGTTTTATATTGTTTTACACTCAGTACCTATTTTAAGAAAAAAACAAGGAATTGAAACCAAAGACAGGCAGCCTGGCGCCAGGCCCAAAACCGGGCCTGGGCCTGTCTGGCCTAAATCTAGTAGTTAAAAATCAACTCATGACTTAGAAACCGATGTTATCCATAGATTCCCAGCAACGTATAAGAACATTTTGAAACTCCCTGCTCTGTTCTGTTTCATTCTGACCACCGGTGCCTGCAGCCCCTATCACGTACCCTCTGCTTGCTCAAATCAATCACAACCCTTTCGTGTGAAATCTTTAGTGTTGTGAGCCCTTAAAAGGGACAGAAATTGTGCACTCAGGAAGCTCGGATTTTAAGGCAGTAGCTTGCCAATGCTCCCAGCTGAATAAAGCCTTTCCTTCCACAACTCGGTGTCTGAGAGGTTTTGTCTGCGGCTCCTCCTGCTACATTTCTTGGTTTCCTAACAGGAAGTGAGATGACTGAGGGACAGCCGAGGTAGCCCCTTAGGCAACTTAGGCCTACCCTGTGGAGCATCCCTGCGGGGGACTCCGGCCAGCCTGAGTGAGGAGATCCAAAGAGTGCTCCCGGGTAGGCAATTGCCCAGGTGGAACGCCTCGCCCCAGAGCAGCACGTAGCAGGCCCCTGCAGAGGATTAACACAGTGGCTGAACACCAGGAAGGAACTGGCACTTGGAGTCTGGACATCTGAAACTTGGTAAGACTAGTCTTTGGAACTTGCCCACTCCATTTAAGTGGAAGCGTGGCCTGATCACCCATGGTGTGCCTTTATTGGCACTATGATGTTGGTTTTGGTTTTGACTTGGTTTGAATTGCTTGACAGGACTGGTCTTGGGAATTTGCCTACTCCATTTGAGTGGAAGTATGGCCTGATCACCCACGGTGTGCCTGTACTGGCACTTTGGTTTTGTTTTGACTTGACTTGGACTGCTTGATACTTTGGTTTTGGTTTTGACCTGGCTTGGATTTCTGGATACTCTGATTTTGGTTTTGATTTTGGTTTGGTGTAAACTGCAGAAGTGTGTGTGTGCCCTTTTTACCTGTTTATTTTGTGGTGTGCGTGTGGTGTAAGTGTGGTGTTTTCTCTAGAAGCATGGGTCAAGCACAAATAAGCCCACCCCACTAAGAACTATGTTAAAAAATTTCAAGAAAGGGAAAACAGTGGGGAGGCAGAATTTATACAAAAATAATGTTATTTGGTAAATTCTTGTCCTGAAATAAATTAACTGGTTGTTAAAGAAAAAAATGTTTGGCCGGGCGCGATGGCTCAAGCCTGTAATCCCAGCACTTTGGGAGGCTGAGATGGGTGGATCACGAGGTCAGGAAATCGAGACCATCCTGGCTAACACGTTGAAA
>NW_016816570.1:6253-8000 GCF_001698545.2 Rhinopithecus bieti
ATAGACAATCAAAGGCAGTAGTTAAAGACATAGTTAAAATATGACAAAACTGACACATGCCCATACAAGTGTAGCGTGAATTCAACCCTGAAGTCATGTTTAAAATTAGTTCCCAGCACTAGGAAGATTTAAAACTCTTATAATAAAAGTTATAATAGTAATAAGAACCTCCTTACCGCTCCCTTGTTTGCTACCTGTACTTCTTCAAATGATAAAAAAGCTTCATCGCTACCTTAGTTCACCAAAATGCTTCAGCACAAGTGTACTATATGAATCACTATCAATCTATTGCACAAAAGACATAAGTAGCAAAATAAGAGTAACAACTCCCACTAATAAAAAGTGAGAGTCTCAAAGGGGGAAAATGAGGAAAGAGAGAGATCCTCTCATACTGTTTTACATTCAGTACCTGTTTTAAGAAAAAAACAAGGAAGTGAAACCAAAGACAGGGAGCCCAGTGCCAGGCCCAAAACCGGGCCTGGGCCTGCCTGGCCTAAATCTAGTAGCTAAAAATCAACTCATGACTTAGAAACCGATGTTATCCAAAGATTCCCGGCACTGTATAAAAGAACTTTTTGAAACTCCCTGCTCTGTTCTGTTTCATTCTGACCACCGGTACATGCAGCCCCTATCACGTACCCTCTGCTTGCTCAAATCAATCACGACCCTTTCATGTGAAATCTTTAGTGTTGTGAGCCCTTAAAAGGGACAGAAATTGTGCACTCGGGGAGCTCGGATTTTAAGGCAGTAGCTCGCCGATGCTCCCAGCTGAATAAAGCCCTTCCTTCCACAACTCGGTGTCTGAGAGGTTTTGTCTGCGGCTCATCCTGCTACACTTGTCTCCACAAAAAATATAAAAATTAGCCAGATGTGTGGCACACATCTGTGGTCCCAGCTACTCAGAAGGCTGAGGTGGGAGGATCACTTGAGCCAGGAAGTTGAGGCTGCAGTGAGCTGTGATTGCAAGACTGTACTCTATCCTGGATGACAGAGCAAGGCCCTGTCTCAAAAAAAAAAAAAAAGAAAGAAAAAAGAGATCGGGCGCAGTGGCTCACGCCTGTAATTTC
The DNA here is from genome assembly GCF_001698545.2 of Rhinopithecus bieti. Lineage (NCBI taxonomy): Eukaryota > Metazoa > Chordata > Mammalia > Primates > Cercopithecidae > Rhinopithecus > Rhinopithecus bieti. Next base: position 7,321 of record NW_016816570.1, read on the forward strand.
AGCACTTTGGAAGGCCAAGGCAGACAGATCGCCTGAGGTCAGGAGTTTGAGACCAGCCTGGCCAACATGGTGAAACCCTGTCTCTACTAAAAATACAAAAATTAGCCAGGCATGGTGGCGTGTGCCTGTAATCCCAGCTACCTGGGAGCCTGAAGCAGGAGAATCTCTGGAACCCGGGAGGCAGAGGATGCAGTCAGCCAAGATCATGCCACTGCATTCCAGCCTGGGTGACAGAGCAAGACTCCATCTTAAAAAAAAAAAAAAGAAAAGAAAAAAAATTTTGCCAATGCCTGTTCTAAATGAGCCATGGTTAAAGACAAAGTCCCCAGGCAAATTAGAAAATATTTTAACTGAACAAAAAGGAAAATATAACATATGGTATGCAGCTAAAGCAATGGTTAGAGGAAAAACTATACCACTAAAAGCTTATATTAAAAATGAGGCCAGGTGCAGTGGCTTAGGCCTGTAATCCCAACACTTTGGGAGGCCAAGGCAGGAGGACTTGAGGTCAGGAGTTCAAGACCAGCCTGGGCAGCCTATCAAGACCCTTTTATTACAAAAAATTTTTTAAAAAACTTAACTGTGTGTGGTGAGTGCCTATAGTCCTAGCTACTCAAGAGGCTGAGGTGAGAGGATCATTTAAGCACAGAAGGTTGAGGCTGCAATGAGGTATGATCACT
>NW_016816571.1:0-2533 GCF_001698545.2 Rhinopithecus bieti
AGTTTTTATTTGAGGATATCTCCTTTGTCACCGTAGGCTTCAGTGCGATCCAAAATACCCCTTCTCAGATTCCCCAAAATCTGATCCACTAAAAAAATCGTGTAACTCCGTGAGATGAATTAAAACATCAAAAAACGGTTTCTCAGAAATTTCTTTCCAGTTTTTATATGAGGATATTTCCTTTGTCACCATAAGATTCAATGCTCTCCAAAATATCCCATTGTAGACTCCAGGAAAACAGTGTTAGCAAACAGCTCAATGAAATGAACAGTGTAAATATGTAAGATGAATTCACACATCACAAAGTAGTTTCTCAGAAAGCTTCTTTCTACTTTTTCTCTGAGGATATTTTCTTTTTCACCATAGGCCTCAATGTGCTCCCAAACGTCCCTTTGCAGATTCCACCAAAACTGTGTTAGCAATCTGCTCTATGAACAGAAAGGTGATACTCTGTGAGATGAATACATGCATCACAAATAGGTTTCTGAGAAATCTTCTTTCTGGTTTTTATCTGAGGATATTTCTCTTGTCACCCTAGGCTTCCATGAGATCCAAAATGTCCCTTCTCAGATTCCCCAAAAACAGTGCTGCCAAAATGTTCCATGAAAAGAATGATGTAACTCTTTGAGATGAATTCACACATCACAAAGCTGTTTATCAGAGAGCTTTTAAGAGTGTTTATCTGAGGATATTTCCTTTTCTCCATATTCCTCAATGCGATCTGGAATATTCCACTGAAGATTCCACCAAAAAAGTGATAGCTAACTTATCAATGAAAAGAACAGTGTAACTCTGTGAGATGAATTGACACATCACAAACCAGTTTCACAGAAAGCTTCTTTCTAGTTTTTGTATGTGTATATTTCCTTTTTCAACGTATTTCTCAATGCACTCGTGATTATCCCTTTTCGGATTCCACGAAAACAATATTAGCAAGCTGCTCCATGAAAGAAAAGTGTAAATCTGTGAGATGAATTCACACATCCCAAACCAGTTTCTCAGAAAGATTCTTTTTGGTTTTTCTCTGAGGATATATCCTTAGTCACCATAGGCTTCAATGTGCTCCCAAATATCCTATTGCAAATTCCAGGAAAACAGTGTTAGCAAACTACTCCATTGAAACAAAGACGTAATCTGTGAGATGAATTGGCACAACACAAAGCAGTTTCTTAGAAAGCTTCTTTTTTGTTTTTAACTGAGGATATTTCCTTTGTCACCACAGGTTTCTATGCGCTCTCAAATATCCTATTGCAGATTCCACAAAAATAGTGTTATCAAATTGCTCAATGAAAACAACGGTGTATATCTGTAAGATGAATTCACATATTAAAAAGCAGTTTCTCAGAAATCTTCTTTCTAGCTTTTATCTCAGTATGTTTCCTTTTCACTACAGGCCTCAATGCACTCCCAAATATTCCTTCGCAGATTCAAAGAAAACAGTGTTAGCAAAGGGCTTCATGAATGGAAAGGTGTAAATCTGTGACATGAATTCAAATATCACAAAGAACTTTCTCAGAATGATTCTGTCTAGTTCTTGTCTGAGGATATCTCCTTTGTCACCATAGGCTCCAATTCGATCCAAAATATGCCTTCTCAGATTCTCCAAAAGCTGATCCATTAAAAGAATCATGTAACTCCAGAGATGAATTAACACATCACAAAACGTTTTCTCAGAAAATTCTTTCTAGTTTTTATATGAGGATATTTCCTTTGTCACCATAAGCTTCAATGCACTCCAAAACATCCCATTGTAGACTCCATGTAAACAGTGTTAGCAAACGGCTCAATAAAATGAAGAGTGTAAATATGTAAGTTGAATTCACACATCACAAAGCAGTTTCACAAAAAGCTTCTTTCTACTTTTTCTCTGAGGATATTTCCTTTTTCACCATAGGCCTCAATGCATTCCCAAACATCCCTTTGCAAATTCCAACAAAACTGTGTTAGCAATCTGCTCCATGAACCGAAAAGTGATACTCTGTGAGATGAATACCCACATCACAAATAAGTTTCTGAGAAAGCTTCTTTCTGGTTTTTATCTGAGGATATTTCCTTTGTCATGCTAAGCTTCCATGAGATCCAAAATATCTCTTCTCAGATTCCCCAAAAACAGTGCTGCCAAACTGCTCCAAGAATAGAATGGTGTAACTATCTGAGATGAATTCATACATCACAAAGCTTTTTCTCAGACAGATTCTTTCTAGTATTTATCTGTGGATATCCCCCTTTTCTCCATATTCCTCAATGTGCTCTGGAATATCCCATTGCAGATTCCACGAAAAAAGTGATAGCAAACTTATCAATGAAAAGAACGGTGTAACTGTGTGAGATGAATTGATACATAACAAAGCAGTTTCACAGAAAGCTTCCTTCTAGTTTTTTATGAGTATATTTTCTTTTTCAACATATTCCTCAATGCACTCGTGAATATTTCTTTTCAGATTCCACAAAAATCTTTTAGCAAGCTGCTCCATGAAAGAGAAACTGTAGGCGGAGCAAGATGGCCGAATAGGAACAGCTCCAGTATCCAACT
>NW_016816572.1:0-1264 GCF_001698545.2 Rhinopithecus bieti
TGTTTTATCAACAATGGGAACAGTAGCAGCAAAACTCATCTGATGTATTATAGAAATTTTTTTCCAATATATGTTTTCAAGCTCATATGATCAAGAGATATTTCAGAAGGTCTCATTCAGGTAAACAACATAGAATTCATTTATTTTACTTATTTATTCTTACCAAAAAATTCTTATCTTCTTTCCAAATATAACCAAGAATGACAGAAGGGAGCATAAAGCACTTTACAAATAATGTTAAAAATGAAAGAGCTACAATTATTCCATGTTTTCATATAATTAGGTGGTTACATAAAAAAAATTCCTAGAAAAATAAACCACAAAGATGTCTGATCTACATCGTGAAGACACCCGACTAGAATGCAAAAGAGTTACTGTTGTCTGGAAAGCTGGTCATACATTATTTAATTTATTTTTAGAATATTTTAAAATTTGTTTAAATAAATGTATATTTAAAGCATCAGAAAAGAGAGATTTTATTAAAGTTGGAAATAAATGTCAAGAATCTATTCTATATTAGCACAAAATAACACAAAATTCAAAATATTTTCTTTTAAATATGAAATCATCAATTTGACCTTTGATAATTTTCACAAGTGATTCGTAAACCTGACTTTACCAAAAATATATTTACTTCAGCAAAAATATAAAATCAGGTATGGACTCTATACAAAGATAATTTTATGAGCAGACATTCCTTTAGCATCTGTGGCATTGGGTGTGTTATTTTAATTGTACGTATTATTGGTGAGATAATGGATTTGAGTTATAGAAAAGAATCCATGAATAATAGTGTAAGAGATTTTCTTATGTTAGATATCCATTTGGTAGCCAACTATGATTGCTTGAGGTCTTCATCAATTTTCAGGTTATCAATGTACAGAATTAAGTTTCATAGTATAGAATAACTATATTATACCTTATCTTCCCAGAGTGCTTTTATCCTTCATTTATAGGCCCATACTTTGGAAATTAATAGTCCTACAATGAATATGATTGTCATGGGGACAACAGTCATAATGTTATGCGATAGAAGTTCAAATCAGTGGACACATGATCCATACTAGGTCAATAACATTCTAGATTCCAGGAATATATAAATCTAAAAAGTTACTTTGACTTGAGTCAACTCAAGACAAATTTTAGTAAGAAGGTTTTGATTTTTCATCTTGTTAAGATACCTAAATTTGCCTTAACTCTATCTCAGATTTGATCTTGTGTTTTCTATTTCATAAATACTGCAATCTAATTGGAATCCTTCAAG
>NW_016816573.1:0-1263 GCF_001698545.2 Rhinopithecus bieti
AAAAAAAAGAAATTATTCCTTAAGTAATGTAGTTCCACTTTCTATGATAGACACTGAAACTACAATCTTTTGGTCAAAATAAAGGGTGGACAAGGTGTGGTCACAAAAGCCCAAATGAGTGTGACAAGGTGTGGTCACAAAAACCCAAATGAGTATCAATTATATTTGACCACTGACAGGCAGCTCAGAGCTTTGTATAAAGGACTATTTGTACTTTAGAATACAAAATTTTCATCCATGTTTTAAGTGGTATTTTTAAAAATCCTATTTAATAGGACATATGAGTAAGAAATTATAAAGTATAAAACAATATCAAAAATTGCTAGAATTTATATAGTCATGCACTGCCTAACAACATTCAGGTCAACAATGGACCACATATATGATGGTGGTCCCATAAGATTATAATGGAGCATATATAGAAACCTGATACGTGGCACTTAATGTGGCACTGCAGATCAAGTCGCGGAAGCATCCCCATTACTGGTATTCAGTATCAGTGCTGGGACATTTGAATTTCTGTATGAAAAAATATATTTAAATATACATACCATCTAGATTTGTGTAAGTACACTCTATGTTTGCACAACAGAATCGCCTAACGATATGTTTCTCAGAATGTATCCTGTCATTAAGTGATCTATGACTATATCCATTAAAAACTGTAATGAACATCCTAACTAGAATATTAATATTTTAAATTCAGCTACATTTAACATTTTAAGGCCAAAATTTTAACGTTTACTGACAATGAATGTTTAAAGATTTTTTTTCTAATAGTCCTATGAAATTATATAAATACATATATTTTACCAGGTGTGGTGGCTCATGCCTGTTATCCCAACACTTTGGGAGGCCGAGGAGGGCAGATCACGAGGTAAAGAGATCAAGACCATCCTGGCCAACATGGTGAAACCTCGTCTCTACTAAAACTACAAAAATTAGCTAGGCGTGTCGCACACGCCTGTAGTTCCAGCTACTCGGGAGGCTGAGGCAGGAGAATCGCTTGAGCCCGGGAAGCGGAGGTTGCAGTAAGCCGAGATTGCGCTACTGCACTCCAACCTGGTGACAGAGCGAAACTCGATCTAAAAAAAAAAATTATGTAAATACTTCAGTGTTCAGATAAATTTGAGTAACATTCCTTTTATTTTTTTTTTTTTTTTTTTTTTTTTTTTTTTTTTTTTTTTTTTTTTTTTTGAGACAGGGTCTCGCTCTGTCACCTAGGCTGGAGTGCAGTCGTGCAAACACCGCTCATTGCAGCCT
>NW_016816574.1:0-1117 GCF_001698545.2 Rhinopithecus bieti
CGTTATGCACATGTACCCTAGAACTTAAAGTATAATAATAATAAAAAATAAAATAAAATAAAATAAAAGAATTACAATATTATATATGCATAGCCTTGATCTTTTTTAAAAAGGCCAAGTTTATTGATTTATAATTTATGTATGATAAAATTCACCCATTTAAACAACATTGTTCAACAAATTCCAACAGATTCTGTATAATTACCACCACAATCAAGATACAGAATATTATTCACCACTCCAAAGTTCCTACATGCTTCCTTATACCCACAGAAGTTTGCTTTCTTAAAACATTTTTTGCATTAGTAATCATATTTTCTAATCAGCCCATTCTTTGTGGCCAGTAGAGTTAACTGTTGAATTACTAACTGGATAAAAGTCTTATTCTTCATATTCATGAAATAAATACAAATTAAACAGCAGTAAATACCACTTTTGTCTGCCTTGTGGAAAAATATTGAAATTATGACATTTATTGTGAAAGTAGTGAGGCTGACAATGCTATATATTGCTTGTGGAAATAAATATTTATAAAATTCATGTGGAGAGTAATAGATCTCCACTTTTAAAATAGCCAATTTATTAAATTATTCTACTTTCAAAGAAAGTGTTGGAGTTATGCATTGGTAATAGTGTATAAAGATATGCACTTTATATACTGTTGAATATTCATTTCATAATAATTTTGAGTACCCTAAAAGACTATGACAAATATCTTTGTACATACTGGGCAAATTCCAGAAAGTTCTGTCTCTGCCACAGCTTATTGATCTGCATTTTATAAAATTTCTGTAATCAACATTGTTTCTTTTGTAATTAAATTTTTAAAATGCAGTCAAATCTGTGGATGGGATATAATAAATAGAATATTCTGAGGCCTCAATGCAAAATCTTGATGCCAAAAGTAATTTTTAAATACAAGATTATTACAAAGTTTATGCCAAATTTTTAGATAGTTTTATAACAAACAAGGCAGAAGGGAAGATTAAAGGCCCAATAATACCATTCATTTATAGGAACCATTTTTAGAGAAAGAATCTTGGGAAAGAAGACCAAGCTAATTACAATCAATTGCTTTCTTTCTTTTTTTTTTTTTTTTTGGTCAGCTTAATTTTTT
>NW_016816574.1:5125-7259 GCF_001698545.2 Rhinopithecus bieti
TGTATATAAATATATATTATGTATATAAATATATAACATATTAGTACATATATAGAGAGACAGACACTATTGTCTTAAAGGTAACATTTTTTAAGAATATTCAGGAAAGATTCAAGTTAACATTTCTTTTGTAACCATTCTTCTTTTATTCCTATGATCTGGGTAAATGTGCCTGGTCTCGTTTTCTTTACCCTAGATTTAAAAAATTTAAACAAATCAGGAAATAACCTTGTTTGCTATTCTTCTTGTAAAAGCAGCACTTACTAAAATTTCAATCAGTGTTTGATCCTTTACTCCCCCAAAGCTTAGATAATGTCCAAAAAATCTACTGCAAGTCAATAGGACTATTTCCATACATGTTTCATTATCACAGCTTTTGCTGCATCCTTGAGTGAAGGTCATGCTCTACTAAATGCATGGCAGCAACACCAGTCAACTTCACATTAGATCTGCTTCTTGAGGTTTGCAGAATAGCCCAACAAAAGTCATTCAACTTCTGAGGAACCACACTGGAATTTTGGCTGGCTGATAGGATTGGTGTTTTTAAGTCCTAGCTGTAATTTTGGTAGGTTATTTAAACCATGCCATTAGATGGCTTCCTGAAATAAACTAGTCTGGATGGAAATAAATACTGGGGAACATTCATTTTAAAAGAGATGAGCGTTTTGACTCTCTGAAGTCTTACTGTGGTAGAAAATAACTCTTTTCATGCCATCAGAGGCAAAATTGCTGATTAATGGAGAAATGCAGTTAGCTAGAAAAAAAATCTTTACTGACACTATAAAAAACAGTATTTTATGCTGTATCTCTGAACAATACAACAAACTTTTCTTTAAATCATCTGCTTTAGTCTGGCATCTTAAAATGGAGATGTAATTATATTCATGATCGATTAGTTTTTTACAATTGGCATAAATGGTAAAAGAAGAGTAAAATAAATGCATAAAATTCCCTTCCCTGACAAGTAGTTTATGTCATAACAAAAACTGCACCTCTTCATATCCTTCAAATTAATTGTTTTATTGACAAAACAAGAACTGTTTAAAAATGCTTAATCAATGCAAATGTGGCATAATTATTGTGTATGGGAAGTTTTTTGTTTTAATTAGGAAAAAAGAATATTTGAAAAATGCTCTTAACCTATTGATTGTATCCTGGGATATTTGTGAAAAGAAGTGCATTGATATAGAGAGTAGAAGGATGGTTACCAGAGGCTGTGAAGGGGGTGGGGGGCAGGGACTGGTGGGGATGGATTAAAAAAATAGTTGAAAGAATGAATAATACCTAGTATTTGATAGCACAACAGAGGGACTATAGTCAAAGCAATTTAATCTTACATTTTAAAATAACTAAAGATTGTAACTGGATTGCTTGTAACACAAAGGATAAATGCTTGAGGGATAGATGTTCCATTTCCTTGATGTAATCACTACACATTTCATGTCTGTATCAAAATATCTCATGTACCCTGTAAAAATATACACCTACTATGTACCCACAAAAATTAAAATTAAAAAAAAAGTAGTGCCCTGACAGTTTATAGGAGGAAATTGCTTTGAAAATATCAAGATACTTTTAAACAATTTTCTTCTTGATATTATTTCTCCATTTTCTGTTGCCCACTTTTGTTGCCAAATTCTGTATCTGCACCCCGTTAAGAGAATTTACTCACTTCTGTAGGCATGTGTCAAACTGATATTGTAACAGCCAGAAAGAAGCTCTAAGCTTTTTAGGGGTTTTACATGTGTGGAGGAAGAATACCTCCAAACAAAGACTCCTTGAAGGGTCGGCTGTATAATTTGTGGGCCCACTGAAAAGCAAAAATACAATCTATTAAAAAATTAAGAATTTCGGCCTGGCGCGGTGGCTCACGCCTGTAATCCCAGCCCTTTGGGAGGCCGAGGTGGGCGGATCACGAGGTCAGGAGATCGAGACCATCCTGGCTAACACCGTTGAAAACCCATCTCTACTAAAAATACAAAAAATTAGCCGGGCGTGGTGGTGGGCGCCTGTAGTCCCAGCTACTCAGAATGTTGAGGCAGGAGAATGGCGTGAATCCCGCAGGCAGAGCTTGCAGTGAGCCAAGATCACACCACTGCACTCCAGCCTGGGCAACAGAGCGAGACTCGGTCTC
>NW_016816575.1:0-2669 GCF_001698545.2 Rhinopithecus bieti
CTCCCCCTTACCAGCTGTTTAACCACGAATAAATGATTTACTTTCTTCCTCCTTCCCTCACAGGGCTTTAGGATTAGAATATCATTAACGCCTGTATCCTAGGACTTAAAATTAAAATTAAACATTTAAAAAGAATATCATTAACATAATATGCATGATATGAATACTATAAGTAGATTTTGATATGCCTATTTATCTACCGCATATCTATTCATATTATCAGAAAGAAATATTACAGGAGGGGAAAAAAAAAAAAAAAAAAACCCGGAAAATAACGCAACCACGTTCCGTGAAGCAACGTGAGTGTCTCAGTAGATGGCGCTATCCGCTCTGCGTCAGGAGAGGCAGCAAGAATTTCAGGTGGAAATGGGGAATGCTGAATGAATAGTGGAGGGTGTGAGTAGGGAGTGTGTTGAAATCAGCGACAACCCAAATGGCAAGACTTCCCATTCACCTTCTGAAAGTCCAGTTAAGGCATTTCTCACTGTCATGCGATGTGAGTAGAGCTGCATGGCAGGTGAACTTACTGTCAAGATGAAGAGTCTATGGTTTTGTAGATTTCCTTCCAGGTCCATGAACGTTTCTTTCCCGTTCCATTTCCCAGATGAAACAGAGGCGCCAACCCAACCGGTATTTTACCATCAATCAGCAAGGAAACAGAACATCTGACACCAGTATATGAATACAAATTTTGTTTATATCTTTGTATTCATAGAAGTTCCTTTGGGAGGAAGGGAGAGGAGAAATTCCAAAATATTTCATTGGAAATTTTCAGCATCTCAAACTAGCAATTTCCACTACGTTGTACACAGATTAGAGAATGATTATATTTAGTGCTCATAAAATCGGTCCTAGGAAAACATGATAATCATTTCAAAACGGTGGGAAGACAATATATTAGACAAATATATTAGTTTCAACTTCAGCTCTGTGTATAGCATGGGAGACCTTGAATTAGAACGTTAGTGTTTTTTGCTTGTTTGTTTTCTTTCTTTCTTTTCTTCTTCTTCTTTTTTATTTTGTAATGAATAATATGTTTTATTTTATTTTAAGATTTTGATAGATACAAAGGAAATAAAACAAGATGATTTGGATTTGTGTCCCTGTTCAAATCTCATATCCAATTGGAGGAGAAGTCTGGTGGAAGACGATTGGATTGGGGGCAGATTCCCCCCTTGCTCCTCTCATGGTAGAAATGTTATTTATAGGAGTGAGTTCTTATGGGATCCAATGGTTCAAAAGTGTGTAGCATGTCACAATTCACTCTCTTTCTCCTGCCACTGTGGGAAGAAGGTACTTGGTCCGCCTTCACCTCCTGCCACGATTGTGAGTTTCCTGAGTCCTCCTAACCATGATTCCTGTTATGTCTGAAGAACTGTGAGTCAATTCAACCTCTTTTTTATATATTACTCTGTCTAAGGTAGCTCTTAAAGCAATGTGAAAAGAACTAATACAGAAAACCTCTCAACGCCCCTTCAGGCCATGACTTTAAGCTTGACTCTTGTGCCTGCAGCAAGAACTGCTCCTGAAATTCCAACTCTGGGATTCCAGTCATTGTAGATAATCCCATCCCTGTCCCAACAATTATTGAATGTAGTAACTACTAACTCTTGTTGAGAATCATGTCCTTGGTCATTGCTGCCTTCCATATATTTCTTTACCTTCCTTTTAGAAGTAAAGATGTTACAGTGGTGATTGTAAAATACTGGTGGTGATGATGGTGAAAAGAAGAGATAAGAGAAATAGAAAATTGTCAAGACTGGGCATGGAGGCTCACACCTGTAATCCCAAGAGTTTGGTAGGCCAAAAAAGGATGATCACTTGAACCTTGAAGTTCAAGACTTTCCTGGGCATCATAGCAAGACCTTATCTTTACAAAACAATTTGTAAAAGTAGTCAAGGATGGTGATGTACACTTGTATTCCCAGCCACTTGGGAGGCTGAGGCAGAAGGATTTCTTGAGCCCAGAGCTTGGAGGCTACAGTAAACTATGATCACCCTATCCTACTCCAGCCTGGGTGACAGAGCAAGAAGGTTTCAATAATAACAATAAAATAGAAAAGTAAAGAGAAAATCACCATAAGAACCCTACTATGTTAACTACAGGTACAATCTATTGGTGGTTGATAAAATTATTGGGTGAAACTTGGAGGAAAAAAATGAATAAAATATTGATTACTTTAAAATATATATATTTGAAGGGAGCTTGTAATTACAAAAGGGGCTTAGATTTCTCAAATGACTTTCATAAAATATACTTTAAGTCATGAATATCTAAAATCATGAATGATCAAGAAAAGTTTCTGAGAACTTTACTGACTTTGAAAGTGACTATTGGAAGTCATATGCTTTGCAATGTGGAGATTCAATGCTTCAATTTTGTGAACTTCAAAATCAATAATATGCATTACAAGTATTTATATTGAACCAACGATTCAAGGATAATTTCAAATGATATATTTGTCACAAACCAGATATACAGGGTAGCAATTCTTTCAAAATATGTAATAGTTTATAAAATGTACAATTATTGATACCAAGAAAAACAAAGTTTTCTACTTTTTAAACAGAGATTAGAAATATAGAAAAGAATGCAAAGTAGACAAAAAATATTCACACTTCCTTTTAAGTGAATGATAAATCATACATGCTAACTGACCACTTTTAGT
>NW_016816575.1:4643-11097 GCF_001698545.2 Rhinopithecus bieti
GGTTATCAAAAGATTGTCCACCACTATCAAGTCAGCTTCATCCCAGGAATGCAAGGTTGGTTCAATACACACAAATCAATAAACATAATCCATCATGTAAACAGAACTAATCACCAAAAGCACATAATTATCTCAACAGATGCAGAAAAGGCCTTTGACAAAATTCAACATCACTTCATTCTAAAACTTCATTCTAAAACTCTCAATAAACCAGGTGTTGATGGTATGAATCTCAAAATAATAAAAGCCATTATGACAAACCTACAGCAAATATCATACTGAATGGGAAAAAACTGGAAGCATTACCTTTGAAAACCAGCACAAGACAAGTAAGCCCTCTCTCACCACTCCTATTCAATATAGTATACGAATTTCTGACCAGTACAACCAGCTAAAAGAAAGAAATAAAGGACGTTTAATTAAGAAAATGGAGACTCAAATTGTCTCTGTTTGCAGAAGAAATGATTGTATGTGTAGAAACCCTCATTATCTCAGCCCCAAATCTCCTTAAACTGACAAGCAAGTCTCAGGATACAAAAGCAAAGTGGAAAAATCACAAACTTTCCTATACACCAATAACAGACAAACAGAGAGCCAAATCTTGAGTCAACTCCCATTCACAATTGCTACAAAGGAATAAAATACCTAGGAATACAACTCATAAGGGATGTGAAGGACCTCTTCAAAGAGAACTACAAACCACCTCAAGGAATTAAGAGAGAACACAAAACGGAAAAACATTCCATTCTCATGGATAGGAAGAATCGAATCATGAAAATGGCAATACTGCCCAAAGTAATGTATAGATTCAATGCTACCACCATCAAGCTACTGTTGACATTCTTCACAGAATTGGAAAAAACTATCTTAAGTTTCATATGGAACCAACAAAGAGCCCATCTAGCCAAGAGTATCCTAAGCAAAAAGAACAAAGCTGGACATACCACGCTACCTGACTGCAAACTATACTACAAAGTACAGTAACAAAAACAGCAAGGTACTGGTATCAAAACAGATATGTGGATAAACGGAACAGAACAGAGTCCTCAGAAATAACACCACACATCTACAATGATCTGATCTTTACAAAACTGACCAAAACATAGAATGGGGAAATGATTCCCTATTTAATAAATGGTGTTGGGTGTTGAGTTTGTCCTGCAGACTCTGTCTGAAAAACAGATGAAAGAAATAAGCACACTTAGGTATTTTTCCTGACAGCATGGCTAAGGGACTGCACAGATAAGCCCAGCTGAAGAGAGTGCAGCCTCAGCAGCCTCAGTAAGCCAAAGATATTCACATTTATTTTGTGTAGATATAATGACAAAGGCCTGGAGCAAACACAATTTGTAATTAACATGGTTGACCACCTAAGTAGAGAGCAGTTCTGTGCATGAATGATCAAAGGTTGGTTTCTGGAGACATAAGTAAACCAATTTATCTAGATAAGTTCCTTTACGTTCCCTTGTTATCTACCCTTTGCCTTAAAGAAAATTTAGCTGTCATCAGCTAAATTTAGCTAAATTCTCTTCTGAAGCTTTTGCAAAACCTCGTGACCTTCCAAGAAGATTTTTGTCTTTCCCTATAACTTTTATAACTTTTCCAACCATGCTGACTGATCTACATCTCCCCCTTTTGTGTGTTTTTTTGGCACTAGATTTTGTTGATTGAAGAGTACAGTTGTGTGGAGCAACACGTTTGTCAGGTGCAACAGTTATAACTCATATTCTGGCTTTGCATCCTCAAATTAGTAAATAACAGAAGACAAACAGGAGTAGAATAAGTAATATTCTTTTCCAATCAAGGAGTGAACCTCCAGGAGTAGGGGTCTATACAGGAGAGATGTTCTTGCACATCCTTGTATATGATTGTTTGTTGGGCATGTAGATTTACAGCGTTTAGAGACTGTAGAATTTTAGTTTTAAGTTGCTTTACATACACAGTTAAATTATTATGTAAGTTTCCCCAGAGATGTTGTTTCATGTCATCTCAACTATGTATTGATTGATTCTAAGGTAGAGAGGTGGCACAAATATACTTATGACATCTGTCACAGTTTAATTGTGGTTGGAATGCCAGTACATCTTTCCACTCCTTTACATATTCCAAGGCAGCCTCAAGGGCTTGTAGTCATGCAAGCACCTTTTGATCTATATCCTGCTGTAGGAGAAGCTCATTAGACACATTTATGACTAAGTTATACATAAAAGTAGCTGTTTGTACTGATTCAGCAATAGAGGCCACAGCAACACTAGCAGTTGCAAAAAGACTATGACTGAGACTCTAAAGCATGTAAGTGATGGGTTTGACTTGGAACAGAGCACATTCTGAGGTGGCAACGGTAGAGGAACCTTGCTAATCATGTGTCAAATTGACTGGTAGGAATACCTCAGATTGCCTCCTTAATACCATGACACTAGTAATATTTAAATTAGATATATTTTAATTAGTGATACCTAAGGTAATCCAAGTCTGTTCTTTCATTCAGGTCACAAACATGTAGTTTTTGGGTGTAATGGAAGTATTTTCTCTCATAAAGAAAATATATGACTATGCAGTGCAAATCAGGTACTGATCTGTGTGATTATGAATAAAGATCATATTATAATTGTTACTGAAATTACAAGATGTCCCATGTCAGACATTAAGGGAGAGGCTAAGGTGTCCCAAGCACCATAAGGTATCTTGTGATGGCATGAACTGTAATTAGGATCTGGAATATCCCATCCCCCCATTGGCCCAAATCACAGAGGAATAAGACATGTATGCAAAACTGTGATTGAGGCCTTGAGAGATTTGGACATCAGTATGATAGCCCTGCAAATGGCCTTGGGGGCTCCAGTCTAAGACATTATAATTGCCTAACTGGAGGCTACGATCTAGTCCACCATGACAGAACTCCCAACTAAAGTGGAATCCATTACTTTCTCAGCTTTGTTCTCTAGTATCAGGAAAAATGTTGGGAATAGTGGCATTGGTTGTATTATCCAATTTGAGACTACCTGCAACCAAGAATGTTAAGGCATTTCCTTTGCCATAATGTAGCCAGAATTGTGTTTGGGCAGATACACAGTAAGGGTTAGAACTTTTATAACTTATACACAGTGGGAGGATAATGGAGGAATTTGTAGTGTTACCTGGCACCTTAGTCCAATTTGTGTCATTAATGAGGGAACCCACCGCGGGTAAGTCAATCCAATCCCTCCTAGGCAAGCAGTTACTTTATTACAGGCTGGGGAGAGGATGTGATGAACCCAATAGAGTATAGCAGGTATGGGTTGCAGACAAAGTGAGAGCATAAAAAAGGAACAAAACCCTACACAAGTTGCAATGTGCAATAGAAAACCTAGAAAGGAACAAATTACATGAAGTGAATATTGTCTGTATCTAGAGCAGGATTCACTCAGAAGGCTAAGACCTCTGAGTTGTCTTCAGCATACCCCAGGGAATGTCTGGGGCTTGTGTCATCTGAGGAAGCCATATCGTCCAGAGCTGTGGGTCCCACAGAGTTATTTTCTTCCTTTCTGCTATTGAACTGGGTTATAGCCTACCCATGGTACAGTTTGATGCATTGTGCTGAAATCCAAAGAGTACCTGAGGGGGTCTGAATATCAGCATAATCTCTTCTCAATGTTAGTATATCATTTAGACCACACCATTCATTACTATTTACATCTTTCCATAAAACTGCAAGTTTTATGTCTTGAGAGGTTTTAGCAAAGTGTTTTTCTATAGTTGACTGAAATCTATTATTTAAATTTAAGAAACCAAGTGTAAATAATGCTAATGCTAGTAGTGTTGCAGGGTCCTTACTTATATTCTCTCCTTTTGTTTTTTGAGCATATTTTAACAAAGGAATGGACATGTTCTACTATAGCCTGTCCTTGGGGTTATAAATGATGCCTGTGGAATTTTGGCTGTTTCAGATGAGAAAAATCATTGAAATTGTGAGCAGGCATATGCCAGATGATTAGCAGTTTTAAATTTTGTGGACCACCCTGTAAATTCCAAAGTTAAAAGATGTTTAATGACATATTGGTTGGACTCTCCTGGAAGAGCATGTGTGCTAATTAGGTGATAATTGGTATCAATGAATACATACACATATTTAAGTTTTCTAAATTCAGGGACATGGGTAACATGTGTTTGCCATAATGGATTAGGTTGTAGTCCTCTAGGATTAACACCTGCTGAAGGAGAGGATGTATCTGTGAGCTGGCAATCTGGGCATTGCAGGATAATATGTTTATCTAGTCTTTGGGTACATTGAAATTGTTTAGATAAGTATCTACAATTTTGGTGGAAAAAAAATGATGTGATTGGGAGGCTTGGCCAAGCAGTGATGTCATAACTTGCAAGTCTGCTTGATCATTGCCATAAGCCAGTGGGCCAAGCAATGAGCTGTGGGCTCAAATATATTCAATAAAAACATGTTGTGTACATTGATCCAGCAATTGGAGAAGCTGAAGAAAAAGTCCACATATGGTGGACTCAAGTGTGGACTTAATGAGGTCTATCTCAAGGTTTTGTAATAAACAGTGTAAGCAGAGTCACTAATAATATTGATAGATTGAGGAGAAAAGGCTTTTAAGGCCAATATTAAGGCTCTCACCTCAGCTTTCTGAGTGCTAGTAAATCGAAATGATTGAGTGAGGGAGTTACATAATTCCCCTCCAATAGCTGCTTTTCCATTTTTTGTCAGAGACATCAGTAAAAATGCATTAAAGTGTTAGGTATGGGGGATTGAATTATTTTGGTAGGCATAACTATAGGATTATGAGATAAGAACTGAGGTAGTATTTTAGCAGGAAGGTCATGTTTTATATGGCTTGTGTAATCAGAGTACTATTTGCAGGTCTAGAGGTAAGGCTAGACTGTTTTGAATTGCTTTTTACTCAAGGGAATTCTTATAACATCAGGGTCACAACCTCACAACGCATTGTATGATCTGTGGCCTGAATAGATGACTTTGCTAAGTAGCTGAATACAGGGAGAGAGTATTTTAGTCCTGGTATGTTTTAGTGGGAAGTCAGGGATCCTGAATGGAGGGACTGGCTGAAGCCATGGCAGAAGAACATAAATTGGGGAGATTTCATGGACATTTATTAGTTCCTCAAATTAATACTTTTATAATTTCTTATGCCTGTCTTTATGTCAATCTCTGAACATAAATTTTGAAGACTTCAGAACATTTATCACTTCCCTAATCACTATTCTTGTGATTTCCTATGCCTGTCTTTACTTTAATCTCTTAATCCCATCATCTTGATAAGCTGAGGATGAATGTCGCCTCAGGACCCTGTGATGACTGCATTAACTGCACAAATTGTTTAAACAATATGAAATCTGGGAATCTTGACAAAAGAACAGCGTAACTGTGATGTTCAGGGAACAAGGGAGATAATCATTAGGTCTGGCTGCCTGAGAGCCAGGTGCAACAGAGGCATATTTCTCTTATTTCAAAAGCTAACAGGAGAAATATTGCTGACTTCTTTTTCTCAGCAAGAAGGAGACCTGAGAAAAAGAATGCTTTCCTAGGGGTAGGTCTCTGAAATGGCTGCTCTGGGAATGTCTTTTATGGTTATAGATAAGGTATGTCTTTAATGGTTGTAGATAAGATATGAAATAAGCCCCAGTCTCCTGTATCACTCACAAGCTTATTAGGATGAGGAAATTCCTGCCAATAAATTTTGGTCAGACTGGTTGTCTGCTTTCAAACGCTGTCTCCTGATAAGATGTTATCAATCACAATGCATTTCTGAAACTTCATTAGCAAATTTAATTTTTCCCAGTCCTGTGATCTCATCCTGCCTCCATTTGTCTTGTGATATTTTATTACCTTGTGAAGCATGTGGTCTATGTGACCCACACCCTATTCATACACTCCTCAGCCGTTGAAAATCACTAATAAAACTTTCTGTTTTTGTGACTTGGAGGGGATCACAAAACCTGTTGACATGTGGTGTCTCCCCTGGACACCCAGCTTTAACATCTCTCTCTTTTGTACTCTTTTCCTTTATTTCTCAGACTGGCCAACACTTAGGGAAATAGAAAGAACCTACATTGAATTATTGGGGGTGGGTTTCCCTGATAGTACATGAGCCAAAAAACCCAATCTAGGAAATGCAGCTCTGGGAACATTTGTCATATTATTACTGTTGGAGAATGTTTAGTAGGAAAAACAAACAATTGGATTAAATATTGTGGGTCTATGTGATCTAGCTGCCTCTGAAAAATAGCTTGTTCTACTTTCTTGATTTCCCTTTTTTCTCCAGAAGTTAAATACCTGGGAGAGTTTAGGGCTGTATTGTCCTTAAGGATAGAAAACAGGTTTTGTAACTTATTAGGAGTTATGCCTAATGTGACATGCAGCCAATTAATATCACCCAGTAATTTCTGATAATCATTTAAGGTGTATAAGTTGCTAGTATTTAATTTAACCTTTTTTTCTTTT
>NW_016816575.1:14792-17236 GCF_001698545.2 Rhinopithecus bieti
AATCAAGTTAAATCCATAGAGATGCCTTCTGTAAAACTCTTGTTTCATCATTATTCTACATCTTTTCTAATGAATTGTATTAGAGTGTTAGTCATTCTTTTAATATAAATTTCATGTTAGTTATTGCCATGTAAATTTCTCAGTGCCATTTTTATGTTTTTGTATAATTATTACGAACAAAATTCCATTTTGGTCATGTACAGTTATTTGAAGTCTACTTAAATGTCAAAATTTTAAAATTTCCTATTTAGAACAATACCTTTCTCCTAAATCATGTGATTAGGACAACCTATCCATGTGGGGTAGAGAGACAACATACACCTTCCTATATTACTCCTCTGCAGAAAAGGGGATTATGTTTGTAGGGTTATATGAGGGGTTGCCATTGAGTTGTGAATCAACTTCCATAGTCAAGTTTCTAAAAACCTTGGCACTGAGATAATTAGGTGATTTCTACCATTGCTGTTTTCCAACTGAAGATTTCTGATTGTTCAGTAATATCAATCCCACATGTCCACAGTCCGTGAAAAATCAGGTAACAGTATTGAAAATGTAACACTGTTTTTTCAATATGTTGAGGAAATACAATTATCATCAGTATCTGTTTGGTATTTTTCAGTGAAAGGATCAGTTGTCATTTATATTATTAGGAAACAGCCTGTGGAAATCATTGATGACAAGAGTGTCCTCCAAAATCTTTGAATTTGTTTACATGTTAAAATATATTTAAGAACGTGCTAAATACTTGCTTTTCAATTGGTCATTTCTATCAGAGTAAACTGGAGAGTCAAGATGAGGTCATTATTTCATTTTCCCAATAATAAGAAAAGCTGCTAAACTGGCTCTTATTACATGCCTGAAACTCTGCTCCCATTATATTATTTTCTTATCATATTAGCATCATTCATTTTTTTTTTTTTTTTTTCCTTTTCCGAGACAGTCTCGCTCTGTTGTTCAGGGTAGAGTGCAGTGGAATGATCTTGGCTCACTTCTACCTTTGCCTTCTGGGTTTAAGCAATTCTTCTATCTCAGCTTTCCCAGTAGCTGGGGTTACAGGTGCATGCCACCACACCTGGCTAATTTTTGTATTTTTAGCAGAGATGGGTGTTTCACAATGTTGGCCTCGCTGGTCTCGAACTTCTGAGCTCAAGTGATTTACTTGCCTTGGCCTCCCAAAATCCTGGGATTCCAGGCATGAGCCACCACATCCAGCCATCGTGAACTTTTTTACACCACTAAGATACTAGATATTGAGAGAGATTATGTAAGTCCTGAACATATAGAGCTCATCCCTGGCTAATATGTTTTCAATATTTATATCAATGGCATTTGAGAGTTTTTACTGTATTTACAATGGCAATTTGTTTCCTCATGTCTCAGATAGTGCTTGAAGTTCTAAGGTGTAAAGAAGACAGATGATCCTAATGAGTACCTCTTGAACCATGTAGTAGATATTGTATTCAAGTCTATGATGAATATTAATTCAAATGCCAGAATTTAGAGCTACTTAATTAAACTTCCTATTTTTCCTGTTAGTTATATTGCTCCTTAAGAGTTTCCACGCATCCTCAGAGTGTGAGTTGTTGCCTAAAAAATAGATTTATTGATTGACTTTTGTTCCCTCTTCTGTATATTAAAAACTAATTTCAAGATACAATTTGAGAAAATTTCACACTTATATTTATAATCTATCAGAACAACAAGAAACTGTACACACCACAAAATCCATAGTAAGAAAATAGCCATGAGTTACGTCAATTTAAGCTCAAGCTTATAAATTACAGAAGATTAAATGACACACATACACACAAAATCTTGGCTGGACATGGTGGTTTAAGCCTGTAATCCCAACACTTTGGGAGGCCAAGACAAGCAGATCATGAGGTGAAACCTCTTCTCTACTAAAAATGTAAAAATTAGCTGGGTGAGATGGCTTGTGTCTGTAATCCCAGCTACTTGAGAGACAGAGGAAGGAGAATCACTTGTACCTGGGAGGTGGAGATTGCAGTAAGCTGAGATAATGATGCTGCACTGCAGCCTGTCGATGGAGTGAGACTCTGTCTCAAAAAAATTTAAAAAAATAAAAAAAAAAATCTGCATTTACTAAGGCAAAGAAATAGTCATTGATGAGACAGCATGAGAAATCCCAGTGACTGAGAATGGTATTTTCTTACAGAATATTTATTTGCAAAATATAATTGGCATCAAATGAACATTGCAAACTTTGAGGAAATCATTATTAGCAGAGCAAGAAACAATAAATTTTGATATGTTGACTCCTTACTGCAAACAATATATTATGCAAACATTTGATACACAATTGTCCCTTGAAAAAAACAGGTTTGAATTGCAGAGGTACACATATATGCAGGTTTTCTTCCACCTCTGCTGCCCTCAAGACAGCAGGACCAAACGCTCCTCTTCCTCTTTCTCCTTAGCTTACT
>NW_016816576.1:0-1910 GCF_001698545.2 Rhinopithecus bieti
TAATTCCAGCTACACAGGAGACTGAGGTAGAAGAATTGCTTGAACCCTGGAGGCAGAGGTTGCAGTGAACCGAGATCGTGCCACTGCACTCCAGCCTCGGTGACACTGGGACTCCGTCTCAAAAATAAATAAATAAATAAATAAATAAATAAATAAATAAATAAATACAAACATTTTCCAGGCGTGGTGATGAACGCCTGAAATCTCAGCTGCTTTGGAAGCTGAGGCAGGAGAATTGCTTGAACCTGGGAGGCAGAGGTTGCAGTGAGCCGAGATCGTGCCACTGCACATCAGCCTGGGTGACAGAGAAAGATTCTGCCCCCCATAAAGGACCATTTGAACCCAACAGACCTAGGTTGGATGTGCCACTGCACTCTAGCCTGGGCAGCACAGATCCTGTCTTAGAATTAAAAAGCAAAACCAAAACAGAACCCCATAATCATGGAAGTGTGATGATAAGAAGCATGCTCTGCAAATGTATTACCAAGATCAGCATCAACATCGATGTTGCTTTTCTCAAACGGTAACACTCCAAAGGGACGCGCCTTCTTTTCTTTTAGACAACAGAAAGCGTTTCCCTTTGGAGGGTCACAGCATGAGATCTTCTGGCTCCAGCACTCCGGGTTTCTTGTTGAAATTTTCCTTGACCAGGTCAAAATGGACACAAAAACAAAGATGCAATTTTTGCCTCTGTTTGCATGTTTTCTGGAATCCAGAATAAAAACCCTGAAAAGGACCATCTCCAGTTCCTTGCTTCAAAGGCTCAGCAGGTCAGCCTTGCTCATCAAGGGACAATCCTCCTGAGTTTTGTCTCCAAAGAGAAAAAGCAATGCTCAATACACATACCTTATATTTAACCAAGAGAAGTGGGCTGGATTTCTAGAGAACAGCAAATGGATGTAGAGCCAAGTGTTCACTGGAGTTGGAGCGTCCAAAATGGAATCTACGATGTTGAAGAATACACATTGTCTCACACACAAACATTCTCCAGGATAGACCCTAGGTTGCCCTGTAAATGTTCCTCAGTAACATTTGAACAGAGATACACAAGGACAGGTGGGGCGCGGTGGCTCACACCTCTAACTGCAGCACTTACGTAGGCCAAGGCAGGAGGATCACTTGGGCTCAGGAGTCAGACACCAGCCCGGGAAACATGGTAAAACCTCATCTGTAAAAATAAAAGTTAGCCAAGTGTGGTAGTGCACGCCTGTAGACACTAATTCAGGAGGCTGTGGTGGGAGGTGGAGTTTGCAGCAAACCGAGATTGCACCACTGCACTCCAGCATGGACGATAGAGTGAGACTCTGTCTCAAAAATGAATGAATGAATGAATGAATGAATAAATAAATAATAAAAATACAAAATTTAGCCAGGTGTGGTGGCACATACCTGTAATCCCTGCTGCTTGGGAGGCTGAGGCAGGAGAATCCCTTGAACCTAGGAGGCGGAGGTTGCAGTGAGTGAAGTTCCTGACAGGGCATCCAGCCAGGGTCACAGAGCAAGACTCTGTCCCAAAAAAGAGGGCCGCTTGGACCCCAGAGATCTAGGTTGGAGGGGCCACCACACTCCAGCCTGGACAACAGACACCCTGTCTTAGAAAAAAAAACAAAACACAAAACCCCACCATCTTCCACGTTTGATTATAAGCATGCTCTGCCAATGTATTACCAAGATTGGCGTTGCTTTTCTCAAAGCGTAACGCTCTAAAGGGATGCGGTTCCTACTCTTTTAGCCAACAGAAAGCGCATCCCTCTAGAGAGTCACATCATGAGATCTTCTTGCTCCAGCACTGTGGGTTTTTTGTTGGAATCTTCCTTCACCGGGTTGAAATGGACACAAAATAAAATGCATGCATTGGCCCTGTTGGCATGTTTCCTGGAATCCAGAACATAAACCCCTAAAAGGACCAT
>NW_016816577.1:0-334 GCF_001698545.2 Rhinopithecus bieti
AAGGAAGGAAGGAAAAAGGAAAGAAAGGAAGGAGGAAGGAAGGAAGGAAGGGAGGGAGGAAGGAAGGGAGAGAGGGAAAGAGAGAAAGAAAAAGAAAGAAAAGAAAGAAAGAGAAAGAAAGAAAGAAAGAAAAGAAAAGAAAGAAAGAAAGAAAGAAAGAAAGAAAGAAAGAAAGAAAGAAAGAAAGAAAGAAAGGAAGGAAGGAAGGAAGGAAGGAAAGAAAGAAGGAAGGAGGAAGGAAGGAAGGAAGGAAGGGAGGGAGGAAGGAAGGGAGAGAGGGAAAGAGAGAAAGAAAGAGAGAGAAAAAGAAAGAAAGAGAAAGAAAGAAAGAAAG
>NW_016816578.1:0-1130 GCF_001698545.2 Rhinopithecus bieti
TTGATTGTATGATAATGTTGGTTATTAATATACACATTAAATTTCTGGAGGTAGAATTTCTACCTCCAGAGGATCTTTGCTAGTCATATAAAAGTCTGATCCTTTAAATTACCGCTTAGAACTCAAAGAAGTATATTTTACTTGAGTGAAATAGTTTATTTTTTTCTGTAATTATTTCTAAAACTGGGCATTCTATTTTCTCTCAAAGTTAGAAAGGTAAACATTTTGCTTGGAGAGTAGTGAAAGTTGGAAACTAGGGAGAAAATGAAGCCAAAGATAATTTCTCTATTAGACACAGTGGGCACAGTTTGTCTAGAGCTCATGAAACTTCTAGGGAATCCAGAAAATGTTTTAATGTATTTATCATAAAAGCATATTTTATTTTGGAGAAAATAATTTAATATCTTAATCTACTCAGCTTTATATCAACATAGCTGTAAAGTTAAATGGCCCACGAATGTCATCATGTAGGCTTTGGTGAAGTCCGTACAGTAGAATGCAATCAGTATATGTGAACAAACAGGAATTAGATGATAGGGGGTTACTATCTCAGAACTACATTTCTTGGAGACAGAGTAAAATGCATGACAAGATTTATCCCATGAACATATCATGAACATTTTTAAGTCTACAAAGGTGGCTGAGTGAATACTTAAGGTAGAAAATGCCTTCTCCTGAATGGACTGATTTACTGGTTGCTGTGCAATAGATTTTCCTTGGGGTTGACTGGCAGCCCCACCCCACCATGTATTGGATAAAATAAAACCAGAAAAAAAGTGATATCACATTTTTTTCTGTGTTTTCCATCCTGTAGGTTTATTAACAAATGTTATGCAACTATTTAGAGAGAGTCACTTTTCTTCAGTGGCTACTTTGGGTAATTTTCCCACACCTAGGTACTTCTGCCTATCAAATCTTCTTATAAAGCCATATTATCAGGCAGAAGTAGAATTGTTAAAAAAAAAAAATGAAGCACTAGAAATACACTCTTAATTCAATTACAACAGAGAGTAAAATGAGAGGAAGAAAAGATCAAGAGAATTTTGGGGAAAATGTCATTTATACTTCCCTGCCCATATTTTTTTTCTATACTCTGTGTCTTAATTTTAATAAAATTTTAATAAAATAAT
>NW_016816578.1:4567-16734 GCF_001698545.2 Rhinopithecus bieti
CTCTGGATTTCTCTTTGCTGCTTTTTAGTTTTCTGAATTTTATGAATTTTAATTAAAATAATATTTAACTATTACAATAAAACATTTTAAAACAATCTAAATAAATGCTAAATTTAAAGGGAAAAAAAATCTTTTGGGGAAAATACCCTTAGAAAACATGAGCCTCTGGACTCAGGTTTCATCTAATCTCTCATGGCTGGCTAGAATGGTTTAATCCTAAATGGTTAGGTCCCGACTAATTAGGAAAGCTCATTTTTAGCAGGTTGTGAAGTCTCATGTCATATGAAGAGAAAATAGGGGGAGGAAAGGAGAAAAATAACAAACATAAGAACAAACCTGGAAAATTGATATAGGCCACATTACTGTGAAGTCCATATATCAGTAGGCAGGTATGAAAGTGGCTAATGTATGTAAATAGGTTGTTGCTATTTTCTTCTGAAGTTTAAGTTGTTTATCCAGGGCTTTATAAAAGCACAGTTTAGTTTTCATTGATTTCAAATTAGGGAAAATGAGGTTTCTTTTCAGGAAAATAAAAAAGAAAAATAAGAATTTTTTAGAGACTTGTAGGCAGGAAAAACTAGAATTCAGCCCAAACTGTAAAAAATAATAGAAATTGAAAATCATTAGAAAAGACTAGACTCTAACAACAGGTGACCTATAGTTTTGAAACATACTATTTCTCTCCCCAGTTTCACATTTTTACTAAAGACAAATTATGGTAGATCTGGTTTGTTTTATCAGATTTAGCCTAAATATTTGTATACAGTACAACAAGAATAATTATTTTTACATAGGAGTTTCATTTGGCTTTGATGGAACTTGTTCAATAGGAGGAATCTCAGATAAGACTTTTCAAAAGACTAACCCAGTCATGGATTTGAGCCATCAAATACCTATGACTTGGGTGATCCTCTCCCCTTGAGGTTCCAAGATAACCTTGAGGCTCCTGGGCCTGTCATAAAGTGACATTCATTACCTACCACAGGGGCTGTGTAGGTGAAGGTATGAGGCCAGTTTTTATTTTTTCCATGGGGGACTTTAATTGGCTCTATAAGTCAAGTTTGATTCTTTAAAAGAGGGTGCATCATTTCAGTCAAAATCTTCGTAAAATAACCAGTTTCTTCAATTGTGTCCTCTTACAAGTGAAAACAGATTGCACTTGTGCAAATTCCTGTATTGTTATAGGTTAAGAATACTTACAAACAGTTTTCAAAATCTTGGAGAAATCAGGTAGAGAGAAACAGATATGCTCCAAATTTTGTTCTTAAGAATATACCGTACTTAACTGCTAAAAGCTCTAAATAGCTTAAAATAAAAGTTTTCCTAATTCTGAAAAACTAAACAAAGGATCAGAAATATTTTAAGAAAACAAGTTAAAAAGGTTACTTTAGTCTTCTACCAGTTTAGTTTATGCAGTTAACCCTCTTCTGCTTGATATTCATGAACATTTTGGCTCTCCATAAGAGTGCTGAAACGTTTTTCCCCTGTTCTAATTTCACAGTCTCCAAAGTCATCAGAAACCTGAAATTAGGAACACCTGTTAAAGTTCTATAGCTGATTATAAAACCACCTTCTAAGGAAGACCAAAACAAGACAATTGTCCATGGATGACAAAAGGTTTTAGGGCAGCCACAACTAAACACACAATTGACAAGGAAATTTCTTACCTCTGTGGCACACAATAATTTAATATAACCATTATAATTATTCCTAATTGTATACATTAAGTCATATCAGAATTATAGGAGTTTCCCATGATTTTGGAACACATACCAATAACATTTATACAAATACAACCCAAAGAAAACCAAATACCATTTCATATTTGACAATGTTTTCTGTATAATATTTCTACCTATTAAGTCAACTTATGTCATTTTTGGACTTTAGCAAAACTCATATTTTAAAGGATTAATTAGGTCAGAAAGAGACATAATTTATCATTTATGATTTTGGAAAGTTTGTCAAATATCAAAGGTTTAAAACATTTGGTATCACAAAATAGGATCAGAGGTCATTGTAAAATCAGTCATTCATTTAACCAAAGTGATAATTCAGGGATTAAAAAAAAAAAAAAAAGAAAGAAAAAAGGGCAAAACCTTCATTCTTTGAGAGAGGAGTCTTACTTTCCAAACAATAAACCCTAATAAAATAGCATAAATCCAATTACATTTATTTGGGTTTTATTTACAATTTTATTAACGATCTATAAAATTTTAATCTTGGCTATAAGATATAGCTTCCATTAACCTTTTATAACCCTATAACCTTTATTAAGAAGTCAGTTAATGCTTCAATAAAATCTAGTTAATCTGACACAGGAGCTCATATTCTGGTCTTGCATTACTGTGCCTTTGACATTCATGATTAATGTATAGAGAAGCTGAACCTATTTTCATCTTTCAAAAATTGGTGTTTATATTCTCACTTTCCCACCTCTTCTGTGATAGCCCCTGGGCCTTGAGGAGTTGACTAGCTTAAATTTCTGGTCTTGTTTCTTGGAAATGCATTTTATTCCAATTGGCATCTTCTACTGGGCATGAAGATGAGGCTTAATTTGCTGTCAGGGTTTCAGATTTGTCAGGACTTGATGTCCTTTTTAGGCCCACGAGTTAAAACCCTGTAACTCAATGTTACAAGAAATTTAAAAGCACATACAGAAAGATTCACTAATGTAGTAATGTTAATTAAAATAAAAAATTTCATGTCAGTTTTTTCTAAGCAAACTAAGATTTAATAGTAATGTCATAGGAATTGTTTTGATAAAACGTAAATCTTTTAGGCCAGTTAGCAAAAGAAACGACCTTCTGCACTGCATAGAAGATTAAGTTGGAAGAAAATATTTCCTTTAGGCCTTTAAGAAAATATTATTAATATCAGGTCACTACAACAGGACTCCAGAAAAAAAAATTATATGAGTTGAAAATGAGTTGCAGAGCATTACTATTTCATGCCCTTTTAAAGGAGAGAGAAAATCAAAATGGAGAGACGCAATAAAAGTTTGAACTTTGGGTTAAAAATAAAATAAAATCTTTTATAATTTCTAGATCAATCTCTTAGGAAAATTTTATTGTTCTAAACAATATTTAGCATATGTGTTTTTTTCTACATCAAACCCAATCTTTAAAAACCATTTAATTTTCCTTTAATTGTAGGCAACTTGATCATGTAAGTTATTCTTTGTAAATCCTTTTATTGTGACTTAAACAGACCATTCATGACATGCTTGGACTTTCCTGTTTGTCTTGACCATCCCTCTTTCTTAAACAACTAGTCATTTTATTCTAGCTCTAAAATACCATACACAATTCTTTCTCATATAAAATCATTTCTTTTGAAGCTTTCTTACCAAAAAATACCTTTTATTTTTATAACTTTTTTTTACTTCTCTCTTATTTCCTGGTTCCTTTTACCATGTTTTTTGCATATACTTTAAATAAGCATTGATTTAGACAAAAAATGTCCACTCTTTTAAATAGGGGACTTTTTTTAAGAAAGAATGTTTTCCTAAAATATATTTTTTATTGGGAAATACCCAAATAATGAAATACCTATTATTTAATTTAATATAACTTTATGTTCTAAATTACAACAAGCTTGTCTACAAGTGTTTATCCCATTACATTTACCTAATTTTATTATTTTAATTGTTTACCAACATTATTTATGAAAAGTGTGATGGTTGAGATTTAAAGTTATAAAACTTCCATTGCAAAATTGTAACTGAGACAGTGACAAAGATTTGACCTCATTGACTCCATTTTGCTTTTAGCCTCCAACCTGTCCTTGTTCATTCTTGGGTGTAAGTCAAACTAACTTTTGGAGGAACTTAATGCATAGTTACCTTTGAAACAAAGGCAATAACAAACATTACTGCCTGTGGACTAGACTACCAAAAACCAAAAAGTTAAAGTTATGGTAATGTTATTAAATTTAAGATGTACCTATTGTTTATTAAACCAATACAATGTCCTTTATTAAACCAATACAATAAATTGTGATATTTATTAAAAATTTCACAAGCAGAGATCATCTTCTTTCAGGATGAGTTTTAGTTTTGTATCGCCTCTGCCAAATTTGACACCTTGTAGTAGTTGGTAGGGTTAAAAATGAAATTGCTTGATTAACTAATGCAAACAAAAGTGTATGCTGGCAAACTCTTAAGACATTTTTAATATAATTTTATCAATAATTTTAAAGCCAACTTATGAAGATTTTACTTAAGTTATATGAACTTGAAAAGCATTTGACTAGTCTTTTTTTTTAGTATCTGATTTAAGCACTTTTATTATTTAACCCAATTAATTAGAGATATTTTATGTATTTTTAGTAGCAAAACATTGCATACACAACACATAAATACATAGATGTGTTGGGCATACTGATAGAAGTACATCTTATAGATTGATAAAGACTTTCTATTTTTTTTTTTTTTGGTATCTTGCCCTAGGCAGTTGTGAGCTAAACTGCCTTAGATTTGCATATTAAAGGAAACAACTCTTAGATGAAAAATTAGATAGCAAAATTTATATCTCAAGATACAGAGAGAAAATGTCTGGTGATGCTAGAGGGAGATTAAAGAGGATGTCAAATCAAACATAAAAGTATAAAAATTTATCATAAGATTGTATAAGGAGAGCAATTTTTTTAGATAGGGACTACCTATTTTTTTAACTCGATCTCTGAGCTCTGCACAGAGCCCACACTGAATCCTGGGTCTCCAAAAAGGGAGAGTTATTATGAGTCTAGACCATGTGATGCTTTTACAGTGCAATTAAAATATATTGTGTTTAAACAAAGACATTTCTAAGTGTATAAACTGCTATCTTACTTAAAAACCCAAGAGTAGCCACTGTTGCAATAACTATTTAAGTCAAATAATCAGGTGAAAACAGAGTTCAGTGAACTGAGAAGAAAAAAATCTTTTGCTCAAAAAAAAAAAAAAAAAGAGAGACAAGGTCGTAGGAGAGAAAGAAAACATGAAGGTCTTTTAAATACACAAGTGCGCACATGTACATATAAACACACATCTTGGATATGAGCCTATTAAGCTGGCTTTTAACCATGGAACTTCTTAAAAAGAAATCCTTTTAAATCTCATTAACCATGTTTTAGGCTTTAGGACAAATTCCTGCTCTTTCAGGAAGTACGAAGTATCAAACCAGAAAGAGTTAGGAATCAACTTAGCTGTTGTGTGGAAAAAAAAAAAAAAAAGAAAAAAGAAAAAACAGGACCTCAGGGCATGGGGTTATAGACAGTGCTCTTGCAGTTTTTGGCCTGGTTTAGCAAGGAAGGTGGCCTTTTATGTAAATACCGTTCCCCTTAATTAGTCAAAATAAAAGATATATATTTCTTTTTTTTTCTTTTGCACGGTTTTTTTCTCCCCACATAACACCTTTCATTTTTGGTGGGTGGAGGGAATTTAGCCACCTTTAGAGGCCTACGTTCTCCATAATTTGGAAACTTTCCTTTGGATTGTTCAATGGTCAGATAGAGATTGGTCAAACCCAATGGTGAAAAGACTGAAACAACAACAAACAACAGAAAAAAACCATAAAAAACAGTTAAGTAAAACAAAACTAATGATTGCACAACTTATGTGATTAACTGAGTGTTCTAAATGGTAAGGAGAAATTAAGACCATCTAGTTGTCATTTTAGCCAAGACAAACTCCGATTCCTTACTTACCTAGAGATGGGTCTCTGGCTCGTAGAACTGCTCTCTACCATTCTAGAAACAGGAAAAAATAAAATATTGTTTTTTTTTTCTTATTTTTTTTCTTTATTTTCCTGTTGGGAAGTACTCAACTCCATAAAGGAGTTATTTCCCTTCTATCATCATGGCAAACAGGAAATCTTGCCTTACTTTGTTGGAAGGCAAGTAAAAACTCCAGAAAAAGAAGAGGAGTACAGCAAATAAACTTTTAGATCCTTGACCAACTTTTGGAGAAATCAGGGATTATCTGGAGGGGTGCTCTCAGAACTCAGCAAATTGTCTTATTGGTTTGAGCTATAAATCAGTCTGATGGTGGTATCAAAGGCCACTGTTAGGATATTTGTCAAAATCAGGAGTATCTCATCAGATCCCTCTGTGGTTACCAAATGTGAATCTGAAATCTGAGGCAGGTCTCAGTTTAATTTAGAAAGGCTTATTTTGCTAAGGTTGAGGATGCACGCCTGTGACACAGGCCTCAGGAGTCCTTATGACCATGTGCCCGAGGTGGTAGAGCACAGTTGGTTATGCATTCTTAGGGGAGACATGGGACATCACATATGCAAAGATTAACATTGTTTCCGTCTGGCATTGGGGGACAACTCAAAGCAAAGCACAAAGACTAAATCAGAGAGGGGATTTCAGGTCATGGTAGGTAAGAGATAAATTGGGTTATGGTTGCCATTCTTTTTGGTTTTGATTAGCTCTCCAAAGAGTAATCGATGTATGATTGTCTCGGTGACCGGTGCTGACTTGATAAATAGATATGAGAGGCAGGACGGTCTTTAGCAGTTCCCAGCTTGACTTTTTCCCTTTAGCTTAAGGGAATTTGGGGGCCCCAAGATTTATTTTTCTTTCACAGGAGGAACATTTGGTAGGTGATGGAACCTATTTATAGCATGTTCTCGAATAATGGTTCCATTTGGTATATTATTTATCCCCAATTCTCAAGTTGGTATAGATTACATATGTATAGTTTTTTATATGTAATTGTATTTGATGAGCAGTTCTAAAATATAAATAAATAAAACAAGTCCCCACTGTTAAAGGCGTTCAAGGACCTAAACATCTGATGGAACCAGAGATTAAGTATACTTCAATTAAAAGGGAATAACAATTAAGTAATACAGGACCCTCTTCAGGCAACAGTTGTAGTTAGAAATATGCATAGTAACCTTCATCTAATCACTAAGATAATATAATTATCAGGACAAGAAAGTATAATTTCAAAATCATAGAACCAAAATGTATATAGGAGCTAAAAGGAAAACAATATATTTTATAAGGAGTAACTATTCATTATCTTATTCCTTAATCTCTCTTTTATTATTTTTGATTGCAATTAACATATTTGTTAACATAGAGTATAACTGAATTTCAAGTGTATCTGATCATTGTAGAAGTTCCTGTGTTTTTAAGTGAAGCTATATAAATGGCAGATAATATGCCCATTCAAAAAATAACACATGTATTATTTAGACCCAACCTGAAAGTTATGGTATATTATTATTAGTCTAAGGTATCTATTAATACGGGTTGCATTATGAAACGATTTTGTTGTCGCATCCAAGAAACAACTGAGCAAGGCCCAATGCTAACATTGTGAGAAACACAGGAAACAGAAAGATCAAGGTCCTGGTTCTTATCTGAAGAAAAAAAGGGGGGAGGGATGATCCATTATTAGCCAATCTTATACCATATAACAGTAATTTATTATATCATATAAGATCCTTATTAGCAGCAATCTTATTTACCAACTTAATCTACAATTATTTTATTACTTTTCCATGTTTATTGTCTTTCTATGTACCTTTAGTTTACGTTACTGGTTATGTACTAGTTAATATATAGTAATTAAGAAACAACTTCAATTTTTTATGTCTGCATAATAGAAGGAATAGTATCTTTTAATTTGGTTATGTTTTTGTTTCTATGTAACAATTTTTGTGTTGAAATTGGATTCAAAATCACAATTTCCGAAGCTTTTTTGTTTTTTGGAAAAAAAGAACATATTTGAAATCTTTGGATGGAAAGGACTATTCTTTTTAAGTTCATTTTAAGCTTTTATCCTCCAAATATTATTAATTTCTATCACTTCTTATAATTATCTATCAAAATGAAAATACAGCACTCTATAATTAAATATTATGAAGCTAATATTTTGAATCTAGACTTTATATTAGCATCTTGTAGATGTGATTAAAAACAGATAACATTTATTCAAATTCAATACATATAGTAAAACAGTGATGAACGCTTTATTTCATGGAACACTTGTGGCAACTCTCTGAGACAAAGTGAACACACTCTGTTCACATTTGGGGGACCTGGAGTTTTGGGAGGTTGGTTTCAAAACACAGGGATGAGAAGTGACAATTAGGTTTTGAATTTCCCTATGTAATTTAAACCCATGCTCTTATTTCCAAAAAAATACATAAAAATGATCAAAAACCACATGGGAAGATGCTCAACATCACTAATCGTTAGGAAAATGCAAGTCAAAACTTTAATGTGATATCACCTGACACCCATTAGGATGACTACTATAAAAAACAAACAAACAAAAAACAAAGTAACAAGTGTTGCTGAGAATATGGAGAAACTGGACCCCTTAGCACTGTTGGTAGAATGTAAAATGGCACAACCTCTATGAAAAACATTACGGTAGATTCTCAGAAAAGTAAGAGTAGAATTTCCATAATAATCAGCAATTTCACTTCTAGTTAAATACTCCCCAAAATGGAAAACAAGGTCTTTAAGATAGTTGTATATTCATGTGTATAGCAGAATTATTTACAATACCTAAAAATACAGAAATAGGCCAAGTGTCAATGGAGGAATGAATGGAAAGGAAAATATGAAATATACATACAGCAGACTATTCTTTGCCTTAAAAGGAAGGAAACTCTGGCATACACTACCACATGAACGAACCTTGAGGACATTAATGCTAAGTGAAATAAGTCAGACACAAAAAGACAAATAAATACTTTATGATTTCACTTATATGAGTTAATAAAATAGTAAAAGTCATAAAGAGAATAATAGCTGCCAGAGACTAGAGGAAGGGGAGAATGGGAAGTTATTGTTTAAAAGATAAAGAGTTTCAGTTTTACAAGATGAAATGGTTAGGGAGATGGATGTTTCTATGACATTGTGAATGTTGGGTGATAAATATCGCTGAACTGTATGCTTAAAATGGGAAAGATGGGGGCCGGGCACAGTGGCTCATGCCTGTAATCCCAGCACTTTGGGAGGCCAAGGCAGTCAGATCACGAGGTCAGGAGTTTGAGATCAGCCTGACCAATATGGTGAAACTCTGTCTCTACTAAAAATAGAACAATTAGCTGGGTGTGGTGGTGAGTGCCTGCAATCCTAACTACTCAGGAGGCTGAGGCAGGAGAATTGCTTGAACCTGGAAGGCAGAGGTTGCAGTAAGCTGAGATCACGCCATTGCACTCCAACCTGGGCGACAGAGTGAGACTCCATCTGAAAAGAAAAGAAAAGAAAAAAGAAAAGAAAAGAAAAGAAAAGAAAAAAAAGGTAAGATGGTAATATATATGTAATACCACAATTAAAAAACTGGAGAAAAGGAAGTATAGCAGAACGATTCTTAATATATATTAATCTATTTTTTATGGTTTAAGAAGCAGAGATTCTGTTATACACATTGGCCAATATATTATGGAATCTTTCTAGTGCTAACCAATAAAGCGTTTATTCTTTTTTATTTTAATTTCTTTAGTACCTTCTAAATAAAACAATTGTAATGACATATCATGATAGATGTAAAGGAATTCTATTTCAAATGTCTTAAGACCAAGGACAGTATTTGTATTCCTTCTTTTCATTATTAGCAGTGAGCAGAGTTTTGTTTGTAATTGCTACTCAATAAGTATATTCTTAAATATCCTTCATATATACTGGCCTTCAATTATATCTATGCTATCTACAACACTAATGACTGTTGGTAGCTGTAAACTGTACAAAGGTACCTTTGAAAGTAGCTCTATTTTATAACAAGTTCCATTCAGTGGGGCTGTTTTTAAGTAGCTAGTGTAATTTTCTATTTCTATTGCAAACAAATAAAACATGTCTGAAAATGAATTTGTACAGTTTCTCATGAGCATTCAAAGAATTTAAAGCAACATTGTTCTTTCTTTTTTTTTTTTTTTTTTTTTTAACATCATAATGCTTTTCACTGGCTGAACTCTATTTTCCTGGGCAAAAAAATCAGAAAATCAAGCATTCTAACAAATAGCCTTCTAGTGAGAGAGGGAAAGTGACCTAAACAGACTTACCTATTGCCCTCAAATTTGGAGAACTCCATGGTTTTTAAAATAATGAGATGGCCCTATTGGTTCCTTTTTTGAATTCAGACTCCAAGCGTTCTTATGTGTCTTTTAAATTGAATGTTTAGAGTCAATTTAGTGTGAAGCTCTGAAAATATGCCTGCAGTGCTGGAAAAGAACATTGTCTTTCTCTACTCAAAACACACTGATGGCCATAGTCAGGGATTTAAAAGAAAAGTTTTGGCTTGCCACCTAAGTTTTCCTTCATTGTGTGTTGCTCTTTCTATACTTTCTTCTAGTTGTCCACTGTGTTTTGCTTGACTATGTCATACTTTACTCATTTGGTGTTTTCCTTGCTTAGCTTATCTATTCCTTGTTCTATTTCTTTCTCTGTACTCCATTCTCCCAACCTAAGACTTCCTGAAGTTTGGGAGACTGATTTTAGTCTGAAAGTTGCCTTTTCTTTATTTTGAAAAACTTCAGTTCACAGAATAACTCCCTGTAGATCTCACAGCTGTGTCTTCAGCTGCCAGATGACAGCCAGTACCTCTGCAGAGCAGGTGGGACCACTCAGTCTCTAGAGGTATAAGCCTCCCACAAACTGCTTAGATTTGAGAGAGTAAGCTGCACCCAGGGAAAGTTCATGGGGGAAGACATTGCTTTTCCATCACATTTAACTCATGAAAAAAATGTAAAGTCCTTTCTGAGAAGGACCCTGAAGGAAGTAACAAGAAAGAAATGCGTTGTCATCAATCACCTATCCTTGGTGCTTGTAGACTATGGGCAGAAATTGCTGCAGTTTAAATACAAATTTGTACTTAAACATTTAAATCTGCCTTCAGTTAATATAGTATACGTTTTTATAGTTCATATTTATCATTAAAGATTATCTAGTCAGATTATCTTTGGTTCCAGTACTTCTCCTTACTTCGTGGTAAATTCTTCATCTTTTTCCTTTCCTTTATATTTCCTTCCAGACTTAGTTTACTATTATATAATATAAGCAAAGTTTGTGAGTTTGATTTTTTGTTTGTTAACTCACAGCCTTCAGAGAAAGGTGAAACAACCTATTAATACCAGAGTGAGCACTGGATTTGGAAATAAAAATGTCAGTGCTTTCAGTTTTTGGTAATGAAAAATCCTACCAATGCTTCATTTTACTCTATGTTCAGATGTGCAAGTAGAGTATGCTATAGAGTATGCTATAGAGTAGTATACTATAGTGCCGCAATAAACATATGTGTGCATGTGTCTTTATAGCAGCATGAAGAGTATATGCAAGTAGAGTATATAAAAAAAAATATTAAACAGCCATAAACATAAACTCCTGGGAAGCACTTCGATTTCATCATATAGCACAGTGCAGGAAACAGGTTGTGTTCACAATAAGTATTTCTGGAACAGATGGTGCATAATTGAATAGGGTTGGACAAACAGGTGTACTAGATATATTTAAGGCTGCATTCTGAGCTGAAGGTGTCCCCTACTTTACCTAGTATTTAAAAACTAGGACTTTTATTTTAAAATATATTATCATTTTTATTCCCACTTCTTTACTTTTCCTTCTCTGTTTCTATGTTTTTAGTGCATGGTTTAGTTGTGGCTTTTTTTAATTAATAAAAGTTTCTTTGGACAGACATTGTGCTACATTTTCAGGATACAGAAATAAATAAAATATCTTTTCTCTGCTAGCTTACAATCTAATAAAGTAGTTAAGTACTTAAAAAGCCAATAATTCAGCATGATAAATATGTTAAAATATCTACATGAAGAAAACAGAGTGATACTAGTCAAACTGATCACTAATATTAGAATATACTAATATTTGTTTCTATTTATAGATAGATTGCTATATGTCTGACACAATAATAAATTATTACATTATCTTTTTGCATGAACAGGGCTTTTAAAATACTTTTAAAAGAAAACCGGTCATTTAAAAAATTTTAGTAAAAACAATACACTCTTTAAAAGCAATTGAGACAATACAGCCAAGGTAGAAGACACGAATAAAAGACATCCAGAGTGACAGAACAAAAAATAATTATTATTAACATTATGTAAATATTATCAGAATATCTATGCAATATGCAAAGAAGATAAGATATATTTGAATAGAACATACTTGCTATGTTTAATCTTTTAAAAGTGAAAATGTTAGTG
>NW_016816579.1:0-3302 GCF_001698545.2 Rhinopithecus bieti
TTTTTTGGCAGGGAGTGGGGGGAGGTTGTTCTTACCTCTGCAGTTTTTTCCCATGTGTTTTGGAATGCAGTTTTCTCTATCTGATCCTGTCTGCTCTCTAACCTCTGGGAATTTCTTATAATTTCTGGTTCACTGGTGATATACTGTCTTATCAGCATTGTTATGCATTCAACAAATGCTATGCAGCTCCTACACTGTGCCAGTCACTGTTTTAGTTACCAGAGATATAGCCATGAATAACAACAACAAGAAATTCTCAGCTGTCATGAAGCTTGCCTTCTAGTAGAGGGAGACAGACAACAAATAAATCATTAAAATGCGTAGCTTATCAGATAGTGATATCTGCTGGGGTTAGAAGGGGAGGAATTTAGCAAGAAGTAGGAAAAAAGAATATCTGTGTACCTGCTTGGGTCACGGGATGGGGAGGTTGTGTAGCAACATAGATTGAAGGAAGTAAAGGAAGAGATGAAGGCAGCCATGCAGATAGCTAAAGATAGGGATCCAGACAGACAGAACAGCAAGTACAAAGACACTCATAAAGAAATTGCCTGGAGTTCTATAAGAACAGTAAGAAAGCCAAGGTGGATTTGCTTCTACATCACTATTTTACTAATTTTATAAAATTTGGAATAGAAGGGAGGTAGATATTTGTGCTCAATTGGCATACTTGATCCAAACTTCCATTGGGATTTCATTCTCTGGATATATTAGCCTCATTCTCCATACAACTTATTTATAATTATAAATCCTCTCATGACCTTTTATGTTGCTATACCATGTTATACAAGCAACGGTGTGCTAAAGCCAGCTCACACCAGCTTACAAGACTTGGTTGTTAACTACTCAGGAGTTTTGCAAGCTGGTTGTTGAACCATTGGTAGCTTGTAGTTAATTGGCCATGGTGGGAGTATTTACCCCATGGAATCACCAAACGCTATAAATCAGGCTTTTTTTCAGAGACCCACTTCACCAGTACAACAGTATAATTAATTTTCATATTATATAACTTTTTATGTATGTCTATTTCACCTCCCACAATAAATTAATACCAAAAGTTTCTTAAGGACCAAAATTATATTTTGGTATAACCAGAAATAATAAATAAATGTTGCTATGTATATAACAGTGTCCTGTAGTTATTCATTAGCTAAAGGAAACAATTAGGGCAACTAGAATTTTCTAGTTCAAAGGGTGGCTAAGACTAACAGATACGGACAGAAGAGAAAAACTGATGTCATTAAACCTTGAGGCTATCCATTAAATCCTTTTGTAATTCATATCAATTAACCATGGCACACCTTAGTCTTTTCTACCAATGTTACAGTTAACAATTTTTAGTACTAACTATGCATATGGTGATAAGCACTTTATATGTGTTATTTCACTTACTCCTCAACAAATCCTAGGATGGGGTACTATAAATGGCTCTATTTTTGGATTAAGAGAGACTTGCCTGGAGTCATACAATTAGTGTGGGACAGAACCAAGACTTTTGTCTGGCCTGTATGACTTCCCATTCCATGTTCTTAACCACAGCATACCCTCACCTAATTCTTCCCAAAATGTCACTTCATGTAGCCTCATATTACCACTAATAGCCCCCATACTATGTGTTAATTTAAAATTAGGTTGAAATGGATTACGTTTTTCAATTTTAACTGAGGCAGATGTGAAGATTCTAATATTGACAGTGAGATGTTTTGCTAATTAACACTTCGGTTTAATAGCATGAGCATGGCTGAAATTTGAGCTCAACTTGTCTTTGCAGGTCCTCTTGTGGTACAACTCAATTACTGCAGTTTGGATCTACTAGATAACACAATTTGGAGATTTTCCAAAAGTAAATAGTAAAAGATACAATAAGTCAACACTTGAAAGCCTGGGAACTTTAGTCTGAGAAACATATTTTTGAGGACAGTATTTTGTTGATTCACTTTTTCAGTAATTACGTTAACGTCACAAAGTATATCACAATAGAACTGCCTTCTAGATAACATTTGTACCTGGTTTGCAGTTAGGTACCGTATTTCTAGATCTGCATTATGTAATATGGTAGCCATGAGCCACATGAGAGCTTGGAATGTGTATAGTGCAACTGAGAAACTGATTTTTTAAATTTTATTCCCCTGTATTTGATTTTAATTAATTTAAATTTAAAAATTGAAGCAGTGTAAAATAATTTATCTGTTAATCTTTTATTTGGTAGAACTACTTATCACTGTAACCACTGAAAATTTAGCATCTGAACTGAAATGTGCTGTAAGTATAAACTATATACAGATTTCAAGTACTGAATTTTAAAAGTTAAATATCTCATTAATAATTTTATATTGACTACATGTTAATATATTTCAAATATATTTTAAGTGAAGTATAATATTAAAATTAATTTTACCCCTTTTTACTTTGTTGAGGTGACTAGTAGATTATTTAAAATTATATGTGTGGTTCACATTATATTTCTATTGGACAGTACTGCTCTAGAGCATTTAAATATTAATGAATTCTAGTAAAGACCCAGTTTTGCTGAGATCATTTGTAAATGAGATATTATACCTGTAGCCATGGTCACAGTCATGCCTAATCTTCCTTATAACGCAAGGAGCATTTCTTATAGCCCAGAGCCTCAACTGGTGTGCAGGAATAGTATATGGTATGCAGTGACAGGGATTGCCATTCCCTTCCTGCACTCAGGGTGGTGGGGGCTGTGAGCCTCCAGGCAGACGCTTCTGGCTGGCACATCTCCAAGCATTGGCCCCAATGTCTGTCCTTAACATGCATTGGATTTTTTCTGTCCATTTATGGCTTACATGAGCTTTTGGTGGTGTCCAAGCTAGATGCAAGTTGATTGCTCTAAGAATGTATAGATGTTCTGCATTACTCTGAAAAACTATATATAAAAATACTCAACTTGATAGAAAAATATCTTATTACAAAAATGTCAGTGTCACATTTGTTAATGAAATAAAAGAGTTGTTGAAATATTTATATCATTTTAACTATTGTACATTTGGAAATGCAAACATTGATTTTACACTTTGAACTGTCTCACTTATGAGAACTATCAAGAATTTAAAGAGGTGGGCCAGGCACGGTGGCTCACACCTGTAATAGCAGCACTTTGGGAGGCCAAGGTGTGTAGGTCACTTCAGGTTGAGGTCAGGAGTTCAAGACGAGCCTGGCCAACATGGTGAAACCCTGTCTCTACTAAAAATACAAAAATTAGTCGGGCATGGTGGTGGGTGCCTGGAGTCCCAGCTGCTCGAGAGGCTGAGGCAGGAGAATTGCTTGAACCTGGGAGG
>NW_016816579.1:6262-27026 GCF_001698545.2 Rhinopithecus bieti
ACAGTAAATAAAATAAAATATTTTTCCATTAAAAAAAGAGTCACCAATAGTCTGTCAAGCTCCTCTCCTTTCCATTCTAATTCCTCTTCCTTCTTGTGTAAGTTTGTTTTAGTAACCCTCCCCTGCCCCATTCACCCTTTCCCACCACCTCCCCCATTCCCCAGATGAAGCTCTGCATGTTATTTTCCTTCTTAATCTTCCAGCATTTATAAAAATAAAGCATTATGAATATATAGTCTTATCCTTCTCCACCATTTTTATCCCAGAACAATGCACTGTTCTACACACTGCTTTATGCAACTAGCAAAATATGCTAGAAATCTGAGATGTTTTATCATCACTGCATAGAGACAACTCTCATTATTTTTTCAGCTACATCCTAGCCTATCTTCTAGATGTTTCACAATTTATTTAAATAGCCTACAACAGCAGACCTCTTGATCTCTTTTACTATTACAAACAATGTTATATATATATACAGGTAAGGGGAGGTGCAGCTGACAAATGAAGTACTGAGTGTTGCAATTTAGTAGGCATAGCCTTTTATAGAGGTTATGCTATTACTCATCCCACTAGCAATGTATGACAGTGTCTGTTTCCCTACAGCTTTTCCTTCCATTCTCTCTTGAACTCTTTCCAATCAGGATTCTGTGTGAAAGAACAACATTTAAGAAGTCTTGAGGCCAGGCATGGTGACTCACACCTGTAATCCCAGCACTTTGGGAAACCAAGGCAGGTGGATCACCTAAGATCAGCAGTTTGAGACCAGCCTGGCAAACATGGTGAAACCCCGTCTCTACTAAAAATACAAAAATTAGCCAAACGTGGTGGTGCGCACCTGTAATCCCAGCTACTTGAGAGGCTGAGGCAGGAGAATCGCTCAAACCCAGGAGACGATGGTTGCAGTAAGCTGAGTTTGTGCCACTGCACTCCAGCCTGGGTGACAGAGCAAGACTCCGCCTCAAAAATAAAGTCTCTGAGGCAATAGGAAACATAGTACATTTAAGCCCTTTAAATAATTCAATATGGCTGAAGTATCATATGGAGAGGAGAGAGAAAGGCAGATATAAACATAGGTATAAAGATGAGGTTAAAGGCAAGAAATTAGACAGGATAGGTATGCATACATACACACATGTACACATAGAGCAACTTCAAATAATTCAATATTACCAGTGTAGTATATGGGTATGGAGGAGAGCAGGAAAACAGATGTAAGCACATATATAAAGATGAGTGTAAACCCTGAATAAAAATAATGTATTTTTTGATGGAAGAATGAACCAAAAATTGAAAGTAAAATGGTTACATATAGGGAGAGAGAGGGAACAAGTAGAAGGAAACAAGGGTTGAAGCTACACGTCTCTGAATATGCCTTGTTTTGTAAATTTGATTGTGGAACTACAGTAATGTTTTTACATAATTATAATGCAAAATTAAATTTTAAAAAAGCAATTCACAAAACTCTATTTCTTTGAGACAGGGTCTCCCTCTTTCTCCAGGCTGCAGTGCAGTGACTGGATCATGGCTCACTGCAGCCTCAAACCCCCAGGCTCAAGCGTTCCTCCCACCTCAGCCTTCTGAGTAGCTGAGATTACAGGTATGTGCCACCACATGTGGCTAATTTCTTTTCTTTGCTTTGCTTTTTTTTGTAAAGACAAGGTCTCACTCTGTTGCCCAGGCTGGTCTTGAATTCCTAGCCACAACTGATCCTTCTGCCTCAGCCTCCCAAAGAGCTTGGATTATAGGCATGAGCCATATCCATAAAATTCTAAAGCAAAACAAAGAAAATGAACATAATCATTTACAGAGTGGTGGCATAACCTGAAAAAAAAAAGGCGATGCAAGTCTATTATTGTATACATGTTAAATTTTCTATGAGTGGGAGAGGGAGAGGGAAAGGGATGATGAATGGGGGATGAGGGATGAGAGATATCATCCAGAAAGATAGGAGGAAAACATAATGTGAAGTCAAAGAAACTATTCTTTAAGCAAGAGAGAATAATCAAAACAGTGAAATGCTGCCCAGAGGTCAAATAAAATGAGGAGTATGAAACATCCATTGCACTTAGCAACACTCAGCGAGTTGATTTAAAAATATTACATGAGCTAATTTTTGTATAAGTTATAAGGAAAGGGTTCAGTTTCTGTACTTGGCATATGGCTAGCCAGCTTTCCCAGCACCATTTATTAAATAGGGAATCCTTTCACATTGCTTGTTTTTGTCAGGATTGTCAAAGATCAGATGGTTGTAGATGTATGGTATTATTTCCGAGGGCTCTGTTCTGTTCCATTGGTCTATGTATCTGTTTTGGTACCAGTACCATGCGGTTTTGGTTACTGTAGCCTTGTAGTATAGTTTGAAGTCATGTAGTGTGATGCCTCCAGCTTTGTTCTTTTTGCTTAGGATTGTCTTGGTTATACAGGTTCTTTTTTGGTGCCATATGAAATCTAAAGTAGTTTTTTCTAGTTCTGTGAAGAAAGTCAATGGTAGTTTGATGGAAATAGCATTGAATCTATAAATTGCTTTGGGCAGTATGGCCATTTTCACAATATTGATTCTCCCTATCCATGAGCATGAAATGTTTTTCTATTTGTTCGTGTCCTCTCTTATTTCCTTGGGCAGTGGTTTGTAGTTCTCCTTGAAGAGGTCCTTCACATCCCTTGTAAGTTGTATTCCTAGGTATTTTATTCTCTTTGCAGCAATTGTGAATGGGAGGTGACTCA
The DNA here is from genome assembly GCF_001698545.2 of Rhinopithecus bieti. Lineage (NCBI taxonomy): Eukaryota > Metazoa > Chordata > Mammalia > Primates > Cercopithecidae > Rhinopithecus > Rhinopithecus bieti. The sequence continues at coordinate 8,990 of NW_016816579.1, forward strand.
TGATTTGGCTGGCTGTCTGGATTATTGGTGTATAGGAATGCTTGTGATTTTTGTACATTCATTTTGTATCCTGAGACTTTGCTGAAGTTGCTTATCAGCTTAAGGAGGTTTTGGGCTCGTGACCACTGGTCGTTAGAAAAATGCAAATCATTAGAAAATGCATCACTGGTCATTAGAGAAATGCAAATCAAAACCACAAGAGATACCATCTCATACCAGTTAGAATGGTGCTCATTAAAAAGTCAGGAAACAACAGATGCTGGAGAGGATTTGGAGAAATACGAATGCTTTTAGACTCTTGGTGGGAGTGTAATTTAGTTCAACTATTGTGGAAGACAGTTTGGCGATTCCTCCAGGATCTAGAACCAGAAATACCATTTGACCCAGCAATCCCATTACTAGGTATATACCCAAAGGATTATAAATCATTCTACTATAAAGACAAATGTTCACGTATGTTTATTGCAGCACCATTCGCAATAGCAAAGACTTGGAACCAACCCAAATGTCCTTCAATGATAGACTGGATAAAGAAAATGTGGCACATATACACCATGAAATACTATGCAGCCCTAAAAAAGGATGAGTTCATGTCCTTTGCTGGGACATGGATAAAGCTGTAAACCACCATTCTCAGCAAACTAACATAGGAACAGAAAACCAAACATCGCATGTTCTCATTCATAAGTGAGAGTTGAACAATTAGAACACGTGGACACAGGAAGGGAAACATCACACACTAGGGCCTGTCGGGGGTGGGGGGCATGAGGAACGAGAGCATTAGGACAAATACCTAATGCATGCTGGGCTTAAAACCTAGATGACAGGTTGACGGGTACAGCAAACCACCATGGTACATGTGTACCTATGTAACAAACCTGCACTTTCTGCCCATGTATCCCAGAACTTAAAGTATAAATACACACATACATACATATATACATTACATGTGGTTTGAAAAGGGCAAATGTTCTTACAGGGATACCATGATAGAAGGTGAAATCAAGAATGATCTGCACTACCCAGGTTGTGTGAACATGATTCTCTTACTTGTGGCCTTCCACGCTTCCAAATTCTGATCCAAAACCATTTATTATATCCCGTTGCATAAGACAGGTTAAACTCCACCAAAATGAGGAGCTTACTCCATTTTGGTGGAGGCTTCAAGTTTTTGAAGGCCTCTGTAAATGACTCTGAAGGCATCAGAAGGAGTTAAGGAGGTAAGATTTGATCTGTTTGAGATGCAGCATGTTACATTGTATATTATTATTGTTGTTATTACTATTTATTTTAGAGATGGGGTCTCACTATGTTGCCAAAGCTGGTCTCAAACTCCTGGGCTCAAGCAATCCTCCCACATCAGCCTGCTGAGGAGCTGGGACTATAGGTGTGTACCACCACACCTAGTTTATTATTATTATTATTAAACAGATACTAATATTGTGTTTACTAAGTACCAAATACTCTTCTAAGCACTTTGTAAATATGGACTCATTGAATCCTCTCAAGCCCCCTATAAGGTGGATGATATTGTTATAAATGTTTGCTCTGGCTCTACTGCTTTCTCACCATGTGAGCTTCATCAAGTCAGTTCTCCACTTGGTGCTTCAGTTTGCTCCTCTGTAATCTTGGGATTGCAAAAGTTCTTTTAAACATTAATACTCTATAAGCTGCGATAATGAGAAACGAGCATTGCCCACTGACTTAACATGGTAGGGATGAGGATAATACTGACCTGGCCCTTTCTTTTTCCGATCTTCTCTCAACTTAGAGTTCTATTATCTATATTCTGTTGTTCTCCATACAGAAGGTGGAAAATGTTGAATAACTACAGTCCCTGGCTCTACACAGATGTTCAACAAATATTTGTAAATGAATTAATAAGTGAAAAATTAAATTATTCTAGCCTCCATTTCTTAGAGACCCTGTTATGACGTTTCTTTATCCAGAGAAGTGCTGAAATTTTGGCCAAGGCTGTGTATACGTGCATACGTGTGTGTGTGCATGTGCTTGTGTGTGCGTTTTTACAACCATGCTGCATTCCTGTCCAGATTCTTTTACTCAAGAAAAGACTGCTGTGGTCATTCAAAGCTTTCAGTAAAGAATGTTTTGCAACAAAAATTCATGATGGTTGCTAAAGGAACAGATTTTTGAGAGCAGTCAAAAGTGGCTTGAGGCTCTTAAGAAAGTTGACTAAGTACTCTAAACACTAAAGAGAAAGCTACATGTCAAGCTCTGCTGTTGATGGATTCAATTAAATGGCTTTTCCTTCAGGCTGTACACAGGTTTGTTAAAGCATTCTTATGTACATTTGCTTCTGAATTAATCAACAAATAATTAAAACTTGACTCTTCATTCTTTAAAGGTTTTCCCATAAAATTATTAAGGTAAAAGAAAAATGTTGGTGCTCCATGTCTTCAGAAAACCAAAACTCAGAAATTATACATATTAGATGAGGATTATTCATGTTACAAAAAAGTTCACTGAATGCAGTTCCTTTAAATAGCCTGCTCCCTCAGTGCCCTTAAGATGTGACTGGATTTTCCAAAGTTGTATCAACACAAAGCTTTTCAGGAAAATACATGTTTTGTAAAGTGAGGCTCCTCTATATTTAAACTGAGCAACCTTATGTTGCCACTGTGTATCCAATAATTTTTATAGTTACTTGAAGTGAAAACTCATGTTGAAGATGTAAAATACAAAATTGTCCCATTGGAAGCTTTTCAGTAAACACAACACAGAAAGTTCACATAACAGGGAGGAATTTAAAGTTAATTGTATCAAATACTTGTCTATCTTGTGATGGAACTACTGCATTTTATTAACACTTGCAAATTAGTTTCTGAGTGATAGTTTCTCAAAAACTAATGTGCATATTTCCCAAATACGAAGTGAGTACATTCAGTATAACTCCTTGGTCAGGGTTATCAGAAACTCTTGGAAAACCTTCTTTGCTCTCCATTAGTTAATTTATGATTTAAAATTTATGATTTAAAATTTTACCCAATGCAGTAGTCATGATTAACATATCTTATGAATTTTTCCCCTTGTGGTATATATGTACTAGGTAATACATTATATATATATCTCACATATACCAAAAGGGGAACATTTCTTAAGAGATAATAATCATGTAATCATGACTACTGCATTGGGTAGCATTTTTTTTTTTTTTTTTTTTTTTTTTTTTTTTTTTTTTTTTTTGAGACGGAGTCTCGCTCTATCACCCAGGCTGGAGTGCAGTGGCCGGATCTCAGCTCACCGCAAGCTCTGCCTCCCGGGTTTACGCCATTCTCCTGCCTCAGCCTCCCGAGTAGCTGGGACTACAGGCGCCCGCCACCTCGCCCGGCTAGTTTTTTGTATTTAGTAGAGACGGGGTTTCACGGTGTTAGCCAGGATGGTCTCGATCTCCTGACCTCATGATCCACCGGTCTCGGCCTCCCAAAGTGCTGGGATTACAGGCTTGAGCCACCGCGCCCGGTGTGGGTAGCATTTTAAAACATACGTAAATCTTTCTTCCCCACTACCACATGCAGATTACATTTGAATCTCCTTTTCTGTAATCTGTATGCGGTAGTGAGGAAGAAAAAGAAGATTTAAAGCAGGAACATTTGAAAATGAGAAGGAGAAAAAGTGGTGCTCCTGAGGGAGTAGTCTTTCTCGTGGCATGCTGCCCAGATACTGCTATTCCTTCCTGGCTAAAGCCACAGGGAAGATGAAAGGCAGAGGCCAACAAACAGAGTGGAACTGTGGTGGGCAACAGAGCTTCATGGATGTCAGCAATTTGCAAAGTCGGAATGTCCGGTTTGAGAGCAACGCAGGCCAGGAAGCTGTAATGGTCAGTCAGTGGAACCTGGGCAGGACAGCGTGGGCATCAGGGCTATCACTCAGAAAGTCAGTGTTCCCAGTAAGAGTGGGACACTGTGGTCATGCAACCAAGGGTGGAGTTTCTCAGAAGGATCATGTGACCTACAGCCCACCTTTTGGGAGAATTGTGCAGTATTGAAAGATGACGCAGACATAAAATGGAGACACGAGGAAATATGATCCCAAAAGACAGTACAAAGAAAAAATATGCAGAGGTCAAGAGAAAACAGTGTAAATGGCAGTAGCCACAGTAACAGCAGCAGGAACAGCAGCAGAAAAACTGGAACACAAAGCATATAATTTTGCATCAGGATCAAAGACACTAGGAAAATGCAGCAGGAATCTGAGAGCCCCAAATGTCCACTAGCAAGTACCAATGAGATATCCAAAGTAGGGATAGCACATGCTGTCAAGGGGGAAAAGAAAACAAACAAACAAAAAACAACAACAAAACAAAACAAAAGCAGAATTGAACCCTAGCCTACCACTTTAATATTTCATGATGTGTCAGGGCATGAAAAAAATATGTCCAGTGTGATCAGGTAGGACAGACAGAACCAGGACCCAGAGCAAGGTGTGCCTGTAATGGTGGGGCAAGGACTTCTTGACAAAAGAGATTCCTAAATAACCTTCCCAGGAGAACACTCTTTCAACAGATACTGCTCTCTTAAACCATCCCCACCCAGCTGACTCTGGGTGATTTCAGCAGTGGGGGCCTCTTCAGCCATCTCCTGCCTGCAGCTGAACTCACTCCAGGCAAGCTGGTGCCAGCAATTAACCCTACAGGTCACGGTTTCCCCCAAGGGATGTGACACCTGGTTCTGCAGTTTTAGCAGGATCCCAGGCTGAGTTCCCTTGCATTCTATTGGCTTGTTTCTTAAGCCCACATCTACTAAAACTGTCAAAAGTTTCAAGCTGGTTTCTCATGACCAAAAACATAATCCTATAATCCTTGAAAAAATATTTTTGAACATATAAACTGTACAGCATAGTATCTGACACAGCCAGGCACCTGCAGGCCAACCCATCCCCCAAAGTACAAGCCTCCTCACAGCAGTCTGGTCTGGTTAGTGGGCCCCATCCAATACAGTTAACCCTTTCATGCCAATCAGGGTTCTAATCCTTCCTTGGAACTATAATCTTTTTAAATATTTTCTGCTAGGGTGCAGGTTACATGCAAAAAAAAAAAAAATCAATAAACAATGCTGCGTGGAATAAGGGTTAATTTTCAACAAAGAATGCTGTTGGTTGACCGAAACACCTAAAGAAGATACACTGAAGGTAATATTTGCCTTCAGTAAGCCTAAATATTTTACCTTTGGATGATTAAAAGTTTAACAGAAGGCTCTGATTTTTTAAAAAAGAAAGGTCTCTCATTTAATGTTTAAAAGAAAGCTCTCTCATTTAATGGAGGTCTGTTTAGGTTGATTTTTTAAAATAAAATCTTACCTAAAATTTGATCTTAGGTGGTTTTGAATTTTGAAAGTTTCATTTCCCTGAAAGAATATTGACAAGGAAGCAAAAGCTCTTATTCAATATGAAGTGAGTATAATATTCCAATTGCCTAGGAGTCTAACTTCCAGTAACTTTAAACAACAAGCTCAAACTGGACAATGAAAGTAAGTGAAAATGTCCCTGAGCCTTTAATGAAACTGTAACAAAGGCCATGCACTTTAGTAAGTAGTAGGTGAGGAGGCTACTCTCCAGCCTTTCAACTAAAATTGTTGTTTTTGAACTATGTGTAATAATGAGGGGGTGAGAAAGAAAGCTGTGAGAAGAAGGTTCATTAATGAACCACAAAGAGAGAGAAANTTGAATTTTGAAAGTTTCATTTCCCTGAAAGAATATTGACAAGGAAGCAAAAGCTCTTATTCAATATGAAGTGAGTATAATATTCCAATTGCCTAGGAGTCTAACTTCCAGTAACTTTAAACAACAAGCTCAAACTGGACAATGAAAGTAAGTGAAAATGTCCCTGAGCCTTTAATGAAACTGTAACAAAGGCCATGCACTTTAGTAAGTAGTAGGTGAGGAGGCTACTCTCCAGCCTTTCAACTAAAATTGTTGTTTTTGAACTATGTGTAATAATGAGGGGGTGAGAAAGAAAGCTGTGAGAAGAAGGTTCATTAATGAACCACAAAGAGAGAGAAAAGTCACTAGATGAGCCACAGAAGCCTGAGCAAACACTCTAAGTGAACCCTGAGAGCCCTGACAGGGCTACAAATAAAATACAATCTATGATGTTCCAAGGAATAATCAAGAAAAGGTTAAATCAGGTTAAGTACTTGATGCTGAGTAAAGCACAGAAAGTGCTTGAAGCATTTTAGAAATTTTCCAACTTTTGGGTAAACAAAGGGATAGACACTAGTTATGATGGGAAAATGCATTTACAGAGACTACCCCAATCCTTCATAGATAATATTCCGTTCTCTCACAGAGAATAATGTATCCCTTATAGTCCAATAATAAATGGTAAGAATGGTTCTCAATTATCGAGTCCCTTCACTCAGATAATCAGTGCTGGAGTTCAGGTTCAAATCCAGGATGGTCAGGCTTCAAACCCTTCCCATTACACAACATCTGGATAGTAAGAAAACCTGATTAAAAACAGGCAAAGGGGCCGGGCGGTGGCTCACGCCTGTAATCCCAGCACTTTGGGAGGCCGAGGCAGGCGGATCATGAGGTCAGGAGATTGAGACCATCCTGGCTAACACGATGAAACCCCGTCTCTACCAAAAATACAAAACAATTAGCCGATTAGCTGGGAGTGGTGGCAGGCGCCTGTAGTCCCAGCTACTCTGGAGGCTGAGGCAGGAGAATGGCGTGAACCAGCGAGGCGGAGCTTGCAGTGAGCTGCGATCGTGCTACTGCACTCCATCCTGGGCGACGGTCAGACTCTGTCTCAAAAAAAAACAAAAAACAAAACAAAACAAAACAAAAAGCAGGCAAAGGATTTCATTAGAAATTTCTCCAAAGATTATAGAAATGGTCAAGGGGTACATGAAAAGATACTCAACATCATTAGTCATCACAGGAATACAAATCAAAACCAGAATGAGATACCACTTCACACCTTAGAGCTTCCATTTGTATTAATGACCTCCTTTGCAAAGTAGAAATTGAATTATGGTTGTGGTATAGATTTGTTCTATATAACCCTGGGAGAGGGATGGCTATAATCAAAATGACAGATAATAACAAGTGTATGTTGCGTGTGGTGGCTAGCGCCTGTAATTCTAACAGTTTGGGAGGCCAAGACAGGAGGATGGCTTGAGCCCAGGAGTTTGAGACCAGCCTGGGCAAAATGGTAAGACTCCAACTCTACAGGAAATAAAAAAATAAATAGCAAGTGTTGATGAGGATGTGGGGAAATTGGAACCATCATACATGCTGCTGGAAATGTAAAATGGTGCAACTGCTTTGCAGAACAGACTGTCAGTTCTATAAAATATTAAACACAGTCACCGTATGACTCAGCACTTTCACTTCCATGTGTAACCAGAGAGGAATGAAAACAAATATCCACACAAAATAGTTCATAGCAGCACTATTCATAATAGCCAAAATTGGAAGCAATCCAAATGTTTATCAACTGATGAATGGATAAACAAAATGTGGTATATTCCTATAGCAGAATATTATTCAGTCATGAAAAGAATGAAGTACTGATACATGCTACAATATGGACAAACCTTGAAAACATCATGCTAAGTAAAAGAAGTCAGTCGGAAAATACCACATGTTATAAAATTCCAATTATAAGAAAACACAGAACAGGAAAATTTGTAACAACAGGAAGTAGATTAGAGGTTACCAGCAGCTAGGGTACTTTAAGGATGGGAGGGATAGGGAGTAATGGCTAAGTGGTACGGGGTGTCTTCTTGGGGTGATAAATATCTTCTAAAATTGATTGTGGTAATGGTTTCACAACTCTGAATACACTAAAAAACACTTAATTGTACACCTTAAAAAGATGAATTATATGATATTTGAATCATATCTCAATAATGCAGATGCATATGAAGATAGGATTTTTCTTCAACCTGCATATCTGAAGGACTCAACATTCAGCTTATTTGCTACTGAATTTTATAAATTGCTTATGAAATGCTGTTGGTTTTGGAGTTATAGTCAGCAATGAACTTTTGCTGCTTTAAGTGTGTGTTCTTCTAAAGGTGCTGAGTAAAGTGAAAATGTTATGTTGTCATTTATTCCGAAGAACAGGAAAAAATATTTAGTAATTATATTTCATAATATATTAATATTAAATCAAGAGGTAAATCTATCTTGGCATAGGGAAGTTTTTATTTAATTATTTATTTGTATTGTATATACTTAAGGTGTACAACATGATGTTTTGAGAAAACTCTACACGGTAAAATGATTACTACAGTCAAGCAATTAACATATCTATCACCTCACATAGGTTACCTTTCTGTGCATTCAATTTCTAGACTTATTCATCTTACACAACTGCAAGTTTGTATCCTTTGACCAACATCTCTCCAATTTTCCCTTTCTATACCCCTGGTCACCATGATTCTATTCTCTGTACCTATGTATTAGCTTTTTGGTGGGGAGGTTATCCATCCCCTCAAGCATTTATCCTTTGAGTTAAAAACAATTCAATTATACTCTATTAGTTACTTTGAAACGTACAGTTCAGCTATTATTGACTATTGTCACCCTGTTGTGGGATCCAATAGTAGGCCTTAGTCATTCTTTCTGTTTTTGTACCCAGTAACCATCCCCACATCCACCCCCCTCCTTCCCCCTCCAGCCTTCCACTATATTTGCCAGTCTCTGGTAATCATCCCTCTACTCTCTATGTTTCTGACCTCAATCGTTTTGATTTTTACCTCCCACAAATAAGTGAGAATGTATGATATTTTTCTGTGCCTGGCTTACTTCACTTAACATAATGATCTCCAGTTCCATCCATGTCATTGCAGATGACAGGATCTCATTCATGTTTCTGGCTGATCAGTACTCCATACTCCATTGTGTGTAAGTACTACATTTTCTTTATGCAGTCATCTGTTGATGGACACTTAGGTTGTTTCCAAATCTTAGCTATTGTGACCGCTGCTGAAACAAACATGGGAGTGAAGATATCTCTTCAATATACTGATTTATTTCTTTGGGATATATGCCCAGCAGTGGGATTGCTGAATCATATGGTAGCTCAATTTTTAGTTTGTTGAGGAAGCTCCAAACTGTTCTCCATAGTGGTTTTAGTAATCTCCATTCCCACCAACAGTGTACAAGTGTTTTCTTTTCTCTACATCCTCTCCAGTATTTGTTATTGCCTGTCTTTTGGATATAAACCATTTTAACTGGCATGAGATGATATCTTGTTGTGGTTTTGATTTTCACTTCTCTGATGATCAGTGATGTTGAGCACCTTTTTGTATTCCTGTTTGTCATTTGTATGTCTTCTTTTGAGAAATGTCTGTTGAAATCTTTTGCTCATCTTTTGATCAGATTACTCGATTTCTTCCTATAGAGCTGTTTGTGTTCCTTATACATTCTGGTTATGAATCCTGTGTCAAATGAGTAGTTTGCAAATATTTTCTCACATTCTGTGAGTCATCTCTTCACTTTGTTGATTGTATCCTTTGCTGTGCAGAAGCTTTATAAGTTGATGAGATCCCATTTGTTCATTTTGCTTTGGTTGCCTGTGCTTATGGGGTACTGCTCAGGAAATTTTTGCCTAAACCAGGATCCTGGAGATTTTCCCCAAAGTTTTCTTGCAATGGTTTCATTGTTTGAGGTCTTAAATTTAAATCTTTAATCAATTTTGATTTGATTTGTTAATGTGGCAAGAGATAGAGGTCTAGTTTCATTCTTCTGCAGATGGATATCGTTTTCCCAGCACCATTTATTGAAGAAACTGTCTCTTCCCCAGTATATGTTCTTGGCACCTTTGTTGCAAATAAGTTCACTGTAAGTGTGTGGATTTGTTTCTAGTTTCTCTATTCCATTCCATTGGTCTATGTGTCTGATTTTATGCTGGTACCATGTTATTTTGGTTACTATACCTCTGCAGTGTAATTTGAAGTCAGGTAAAATGTTACCTGCAGTTTTGTTCTTTCTGCTTAAGCTAGTTTCGGCTATTTTGGGTCTTTTGTGGTTCCATATAAATTTTAGGATTATTTTTTCTATTTCTTTGAAGAATGCCACCTGTCTACCTTGTGTTCCATTTTATTGTGACTGAGCTGGCACTCAAACCACAAGACACAGTCCTTCCCACTCTTTCCTCCCCTTTCCACAAGCAGAGGAACCTCACCCTGTAACCACTGCCACCCCAGGCCACGAGGAGTACTGCCAGACTACCAACCAACATTCTCTTAAGACCCAAGGGCTCTTAAGTCAGCTTGTGGTGAATGTTGCCTGACCTGGGACTCACCCTTCAGAGCCGTGGTCTCCCCTCAGGCCCAGGGTAGGTCCATAAATGCAGTCCAGGTGTCAAGTCCTGGAATTGGGGAACCCAAGAACCTGTTTGGTTCTCTGTCCTGCTGTGGCTGTGTAGATACCTAAGGTGCAAGACAAAGTCCCTTTTACTTTTGCTTCTGCTTTTTTCAAGTTGAAGGAGTTTTGTCTCATAGCCACCAAAGCTGAGAATGTGCTGAATTTCACATGTAGCCAGCAAGTCTCAGATGCTCAACAAAGGCCCTTAATGTAGTACCTGGGGTTTTCAGCTGGTTATTTAGAGCCCAGGGCCTCCTCGGTTAGCAGGTGATGAGTGCTGCCAGCACTAGGTCCTTCCCTCCAAGACATCAGGTTCTCTTCTGGCCCAGGGTGTGTCTTGAAATATCATCTGGGACCTAGGGCCTGGTATGGGTGCTTCATGCTGGCTGGTGTCTTAGACGCAAGACAATGTCCTCCCCGCTCTTCCCTCTCCTCTCCTCAAGCGGGAGGAATGGGTTTGTATTGGAGACTGGAGCTGTGTGGCCTGGGGTTATAGGAGGGGTGACACCAGCACTCCTTTGGCTGCCCAGCTGGTGTCTCAGTATGTCACATACCTGCCCCGGTCCGCTGACTCTGGGCCTAGCACTAGGCCTTGCCTATGAGTGGCAGTCCTTATGGTCTAGACTGCCATTCAAGTTCGTTTAGAGACACAGAGCACTGTAGCCCTTGGTGGTGAGGTTTACAGGAACTCAAGGTTTGACCACTGGGATCAGCAATTCCCCTCTGGCTAGCACTGGTTTAAATGCTCCCTTAGTAAGCAGGTGTCAGCTGAGTTTGGTCCGCTTTTCTTTCCTGCTCTAGCAGGACAATACTAAGTTCAGTTCTTCATAATTGCTGTGCTCTCTCTACCCTGCAACGTCCAGAGATCCTCTCAGTACCAAGTTGCTGCTGTTGGGGGTGAGGGAGGGGTGACATTGGCTATTCAAGACTTTTAAAAAATCTCTTCAGTGCCTTTATCAGCGATATGAAGTTAAAGCCAGGTGGCATGAGTGCTGACCTGATTTTCGGTTCTACAAAGGTATTTTTTTTTCTGTGTAGATAGTTGTTTACTTGGTGTCCTTGAAGAGGTAGATGATTGGTGGAGCCTTCTATTCTGCCATCTTGCGTCACCTATCTATAACACGTGGAAGATTTTCTTTACATTTTAATTCATAAAATTATTTCTCCCACTAAAAAATAATGCATAGCAAAAACCTTTTGCCAGGATGGATTTCAGTCAACATAATCAGCCTCCTTTTTGAAGTACATTATTATCGCGACCCAGAGATTGTGTGAAACACTTCCAGTGCCCTGTGAGGGACCATAATGGTAACCAATTATGGGAGAGAAGAAATAGAAGGAGCTAATCTTCTCTGTCCTGGCTTTCCTTTGCCCCGAACTCTTAAAAGAATTAATTCACTTCTCTGGGAGATACTGGGAAACTGAGGTCTTTATTGGTAGCCTTCAAACACTATTCTTAATTTATGGATAGTTACTAAACCACATAATCACCCTGAGTTATCCCATTACAGGGCTCAGCAGAGCCCAGGTCTGCACCTCTGGGTGTGAAGCTCAATTGTGAGAGGTTTTGAGAGTGTTTATTAAAGAGGGCATGAGTGTTGCGCCGCAGCCATCATGCAGACCCGCATGTTTAGGCTGGGCCAACACACAGCCAACGAAAGGATCCCATGCATAGGATGTTGGCATTTATCCATTGAAATCATTTGCCATTCATTGAATTTAAAATGATCACTTCAATTAAGAATAATTCTTCCAATCAAACGTCATTATCTTTTTGGGCAGGTTTATTTTTGGGGGGGGGGCCTCTGTCTTCAATACTATTTTAGTATTTGCTTCATTTGTTTTCTCACTGGGCTGACGTTGGCTCTCTGACTCTGCAAAATTTTATGTCATTGAGCAATTACTGCACCCTTCTGGAACTTTCTGCTCAAGATGCAGAGAACAAGGAAAACAAAATATCCTAGAGAAATGTTGCACTTTGAATTCTGACCAGTGGAGGCCAAGAAATAACTGAGAATGGCATATGGTTGGGGTCACTCACCCATTCACCTAAATGTAAACGTCCAAGAGGCTAGCCAGCCTGTGTTAAAGCTCTAAGGTGAGGATGAATGATAGTCTCACCATCTGATTCTCATCTTTTAAAAATTTCTTCATTTTTCTTTCAATGGCTGTTGTACTCTTGAAATGTATAACAGTGTATCAGATCTCAGAAATCTCTGATATGGTTTTGTTCTGCATCTCCACCCAAATCTCATGTCAAATTGTAATCCCCATGTGTCAGTGGAGGGGCCTGGTGGGAAACGATTCGATCATGGGGGTGGCCTTCCTTCTTGCTGTTCTCATTATAGAGTTCACTTGAAAGTTGATGGTTTAAAAGTGTGGCACTTCACCCCTCGCTTGCTCTCTCTCCTGCCACCATGTAAGACGTGCCTTGTTTCCCTTTTGCCTTCTGCCATGACTGTCAGTTTCCTGAGGCCTCCCCGACCACATAGAATTGTGAGTCAATTAAACCTCTCTTATTTATTAAAATAAACAAATAATGCAAAATCAACATGGAAAATTCAAAAACTGCAGAAAACACAAGCCAGTCAATTCTATTCTCATGCACAATATAACAACTGTTAACATATTGATGTATTTTGTCCTTTTTTTCAATACATTTTTTTCACATGTTTGTGATCACATGGTGCATTTCAACATTAATCCCCTATCTACTTTCATTATTGCTTTGAGAAATTAGCCTAGTGAAACATGTACCAGAGCACTGATCTATCTCTTAAGGTACATCTTCCCTCCCTTCTCAACCTTCTTTTTCCTGGAGCTCAGCCCCATCATCAATTGAGCCTGAAGACAATGAAATCATTAAGAATAAAAGCTATTAAAAAAGGCTTGAAGTGTTTATCATCTTGAAGTGTCCATCCATCACCATAAAGCTCACTGTCGTCTCTCTCAGGGTTACATGGAATGAATCAATACTGCAGCAAGAGTTGAATTTCATCTTTGCAAATAAGGTCATGAATAAAAACAGAGATGTTAAAGAGACTCAGCACTCTTCTAATCAAGTATCTGACCCCCTCGCCACATCACAGGAGATCTGTTATGCTGTCACAATCTTCTCAGTATATGACCTCTTTAATGTTGTTAATAGAACAACACACCAGTTCTCCACAAAGTAGAAGGCTGTGTTGCCACTGTTAGGCATGATCATTAATAGTGTAAAATCATTCCAGGCTGAACATTGTATTTTAAAAGTTGTTGGGCATGGTGGTACACATCGGTAACCCCAACTACTCAGGAAGCTGAGGTGGGAGGATCACCTGAACCCAGGAGTTCAAGGCCAACCTGGGCAATACAGTGAGACCTCTGTCTCTAAAAAATAAAAATGTGTAAAAAGACAATGATACAAATTGCGTTTATAAGCAGTGTGAAGCCTGTTTAAAGCATCAGGAAACAGAAGCTCTGCACTAGTCCGGTCTCACACTGCTATAAAGAAATTCCTGAAACTGTGTAACTTATTTTTTTAAAAAGAGATTTAATTGGCTCATGGTTCCACAGGCTATACAGGAAGCATGGCCAGGGAAGGCCACAGAAAACTTACAATTATGGCAGAGGTGAAGGAGAAGCTGGCATGTCCTACATGGCTGGAACAGGAGAAGACAGAGCAAAGGGGAAAGTGCCACATGCTTTTAACCATCAGATCTCATGAGAACTTACTATCATGAGAACAGCAAGGGGAAAATGTACCCCCATGATCCAATTACCACCCACCAGGTCCCTCCCTCAATATTGGGAATTACAAGTCAACATGAGATTTGGGTGGGGACACAGAGCCAAGCCATATTAAGCTCCATCTATTCCAAAGTCCCCAGCCAGCAAAAGTTGATAGATCCAAAGCTTGTAAATATAATAAATATAAAGGAGTTAATGTCCTATACAGCAGTTGTCCCCAACCCCCAGGCTATGGACAGGTACTGTCCCATGGCCTTTTAGGATAACGAAACCAGGCCGCACAGCAGGAGGTGAGGGGTGGGCAAGTGAGCATTACCCCCTGAGCTTCACCTCCCGTCAGATCATCAGGCATTAAATTATCATAGGAGTGCAAACCCTACTGCGAACTGTGCATGGAGGAATCTAGGTTGCATGTTCATTATAACAATCTGGTGCCTGATAATTTGACATGGAACAGTTTTATCCCAAAGTCATCTTCTCCCATCCTGCAGTCTGTGGAACATTTGTCTTCCATGAAACCGGTCCCTGATGCCAAAAAGGTTGGGGACCACTGCTATACAACTTTATAAAGTCCCTGTGCCTGGGAAATGTACCTGTGCACATATGTGTTCTGTTGCAGGAAGTGCTATTTGATCCAACAAAGCCCAAGGCCCCACATTTAAAAAAATGTTTGCTGAAGGTAAGATCCACAGATATGCACTGCAAGATCTACCAAGGCAACAGCCTTGATAACCATGGTAGCACGCCTGAAGTTGCTGAAATGTTGAGTAGGTATCAGATAAGAGACCTGCTGCTAATACCCTTGTGAATCATTAGGTCTCAATTTTCTCCTTGACATGCTCAGTATTAAAGTGCCTCAGACCCTCTTGTGTACCGATGAAAAATAATACATTAAAAAAAGAAGTCACCTTAAGCCAGTTGTTCTTTGGATCTAACTGTGATTGAAAGTGCTATTAGGACAAAAGCAGAAAGAAACAGATCATTCAAAGCCTGTAACATTAGTCACTAATAGATTCTGTGGGAGAACTAAATGTAATAAGATAGGTACATTGTATGATGTCAAATTAACCCATCTTTTCAGGGACTATTGTACTGAGAAAAACAAAGTAAAAATGTGTGTAGCTGTGAATCCAAAGGTTTACAGTTATTAACAATACTCAATTTGTATAATTTACTAGAATGACCTGAAGTAAAAGTAGCCAGTCCTGTAGACAGGAAAATATTTGGCTAAAACATGGCAAGAAGCACAAACCAACTCTTGAGGAAGTAGTGAGTGTTATGAAAAGCCAGTCGGAATGGAATAATTTGTTAAATGAGTGTTTTCTTCTACCTTCACCTTGATAAACAAGCACCTCTGAAGTGAGCAGAAGCCTTAAGGAACAGCTATCTAATGCAAGGATGATGACCAGATTTCAGTAAACAAGTGGTTGAACTCAAAGGACCAACCTAAGGCTAATATTCACCAAAGGTTTCTTCTAAGGCTAATCCACTAATTCATATTAAAGCATCTATGAGTCCAAATACCCGATATAATAGATCCAACAAAGAAAAGATAATTTAAATACGGAAAATTATTGAACTATCTTATAATTTTTCCCCAAATTTAGTCTTGCTGTTTCAGAATAACTGGAAAATATTATGACTGATACTGTTTTTCATGCTAAGGGACAGGGATTTACAGATTATTCTTTAGGGCATTCTGTAGTTTTTATTTGGATTACAGAAAAATAATTTGGAAAATTCATTCTCAATTTCCATTTGTCATCTTTCTGTATCAAAGACAGATGGAATTAGATGCAAACATATGGGAAGATTTTTTTTTTCTAAGCCTAAAATGTCTTATATATTTGTGTATATTCTCATTAGTATACAGGACTGTCACTTGGCTGTCACCTTAAAGTAATTTCATCTGGGACATAGAGAGTATCTAGGCCTAGGTTAATTCCACCATAGGAAAAATGAAAAATATATAAAACAACTTCACTAAGCAGCCTGTTTTTTCTCTACCCTTCATAAAAACTACTTCTGACCAATGTGCTCAGGGCAGTTTCAGCTGCACTCTTCTGGTGCCTCTCTCTCAGTAAACTTTGGACCCTAAAACAGGCATACAGGATTTTCCATGACACAATTGCTTGCAAAATCAATTTCTGTGTTATCTTTCCATTTGTATGTTTATACTCATCTCTCATTTTTGAAATTGAACCAGTCATATGCTTTCTCATCAGCATTTGAGGTCTGTTTGCCACAAAACACTTATTGTCTTTAAATAAGCCCCCTGGGATTTACCTTATCTAGCTGCCATCACTATCTACCAATAAACATTTTAATATAAAATATTTCTTTACATAGTTGGCAGGACTTGTTTCCCACGTTCAGTGGTAGTAGATTAAGTTTGATTCCTCTATTTGTTTGTACCCACCTTCCTGAATCACTCCTTCCCCAGTGTCAGATAAGAAGTGAAAGACGGTACCATTCCAGTTATTTTAAGTTAAAATAAATCCATGAAAGATCAAGAAGAAAATATGGAAGAATATTAATCTTTTCTCAGAATGGGCTAGGCTTTTGTAAACACAAGAGCAAAAAAGAAGTCATGAAATAAAAGATGTGTGCACCTAACAACTAAAAAATACAAATCTTCTGTATGTTGAAACAAAACTAAATTGTAAACAAGAAGCTGGGAAAATATACTTACCAAACATATGTGATATGTGAAAAGATAATAGATAAAAACATAACTTAGTAAGTTAGCCAAACAACAGCACATGCTTTTTTGCCCATTTATCTATTTGAATATAAAACTTTTTTGTACTGGTTTGTAAAAGCTATTTGTATAGTAACAATATTAACCCTTTTTGTGAGTCACTGGCAAAATGACACAAGGGTAAGGGTAGTAATGTGACACAAGCTTGCAAGCAAGTATCTGCTGGAGGAGAGAGGCATTTCTAGGAAACCTGGTTATGTTGATTAAAAATACAGACATCACATATATTACCACCTCATTCTTCCTGCCTTGGACAAGGATGGGATGGCTGAAGCTGGGGCAGTCATCTTGCAAACATGGTATCATTGAGCTGCTCAGACCGAGACTTACACCATTGGCTCCTCTGCTTCTCAGGCTTTCAGACTTGAACTGAATTGCAACACTGACTTTCCTGATTCCACAGCTTGCAAATAAAACAATATCAGCAGCTGCTTACTTCAAGACATCTGTTTGTGTGAGGAAAAAATAAACCCTTATTAGTTTAAGCCACTGTTAATAAGGTTTCAGATACTTTGAGCCAAAAACATTTCTCACGGATGTTCCTCACATGATTAAGCAAGTCACACACAAAAGTGAGATACAGATAGGCAATAATTATGAATATTATTTCACTTCTGTGATGGTTAATTTTATGTGTCAACTTGACTGGGATAAAGGATGCCCAGATAGCTGATGAAATATTATTTCTGGGTGTTTCTGTGAGGGTATTTCCAGAAGAGATTAGCCTTTAAATTGGTAGACTCAGTAAGGAAGATTGTTGTCACCAGTGCAGGTGGGCATCATCCAATCCTGTTAAGGGCCTAAATAGAACAAAAGGGCAGAGAAGATATCTATTTGTTTCTATTTGAGCTGAGACATCCATCTTCTTCTTCCCTAGGACATTGGTGCTCCTAGTTCGTGGGCCTTCGGGCTCAGACTGGGACTTACACCATTGGCTCCTCTGCTTCTCAGGCCTTCAGACTTGAACTGAATTGGACTGAATTGCAACACTGGCTTTCCTGACTCCTCAGCTTGCAAATGACAGACCATGGGATTTCTAGGTCTCCATAATCACATAAGTGAATTCCTGTAATAAATCACCTCATATATATACACACACACACACACACACACACACACACACACACACATATACATTGATGTATAATTCCATTTATTGATATTGAATTTATATATGTGTGTGTGTGTGTGTGTGTATATATATATATA
>NW_016816579.1:27607-34487 GCF_001698545.2 Rhinopithecus bieti
AATATATATATATAAAATTGGTTCTGTTTCTCTGGAGAACCTAACTAATACAACTTAACAAATAATAAAATATGTTAAAAATAAGATAGCCACCTTGAAGACATTATGCCAAGTGAAAGAAGCCAGTCAAAAAGGACAAATATTGTGAGTCCACTTGTATGAGGTCCCTTGTGTAGTCCAATTCATAGGGACAGAAAGTAGAAGAGTGGTTGCCAGGGGCTGAGGGAAGGAGGAATGGTAAGTTAGTGTTTCATGGGCGTAGAGTTTCAGTTGGGAAAAGTGAAAAAGTTCTGGTGACTGATGTTGGTGATGGTTGCACAACAGTATGAATGTACTTAATGCCACTGAGCTATACACTTAAAAATATTTAATGGTAAATGGTAAAACTGGTAAATTTTGTATTATATATATTTTACCACAATAAAAAAGTTAAAAATCAGAAAAAATAGTATTTTAAATTAATAATTAATACTACTTTTCAATTTTAAAACTGACTACATTTAAACATTTTTTATGAATTTTGTTAATGATGGTCTGCCGGTTCTGAGTGTGGGGAAACAGGGATTCTCACATACTATTGGGGGCAGTCTAAACTGGCCAAGCCACTTTAGAGGGAAATATGGTCAATTGTACTCAAAAGTTTATACACTTTAACAAAGTGATCCTACTTCTAGGAATACAGCCAGTAAAATAATCAAAATTGTAGATAATGTTTTGTGTCCAAAGATGTTCATAACAGCATTGCCTATAATATTAAAACATTTGAAACACCCTATGTGTCCAGAAAGTGGTTGATTAAAATGCATTTCTATGTATTCCTTCCATGGAACACTGTATCAGCGTGATGAAAAATGGAGTAGATTAGCCCTGCATATTTGCTGCTCATTTGAATCACCCAGAGAGATTTTACAATTCCTAGTGCTAGCCTTATCTCATATCCAGTAAAGCAGTATTTCTGGAGGTGGGGCCCAGGGACCAGTACTTTTTAAATCTACCCTCTCCCCAACCACGTACTGATTCTAATGTGCAGCCAAGCTTAAGAAATACTTATGTAGATTTCTATTTATTGACATGGAAAAAATATAAATATTCACTAGAATTTGATGATAAAAGCAGATTATAGAACAGTCTGTATAGCATGAGCTCATTTAAAAATATAAATGTGTGGGCCTTCTGCGTAAGGATGATGGATTGAACACCTACATTTGCTTTTACTTCCTCCTGAAACTCCACTAAAACAACAATACAAAGATATTTTAAAAAGTGCAAACTGATGAGGAAAATATAACTTGGGGGAGGACGAACACCAACGGAATTTTGGAAGTTAGAAAGCATTTGAATGGTGACTTAGTAGAATGAAGTTGAATCTCAAACCAAAAGTGGTTGGTAAGCAAATTTACAATGCAAAACTCCCATCCTTTATGATAAACTAATTAGCAGACGTGGATACCTCTGGAAGGGATGAAAGAAAAGATCACTAGAAAGTTTATTTAGGAAGCAGTTAAAGCTCCATATTCTTTCCCTAATCCCAGCAGGAGTTGGTTTATTTTCTGAAGAGAATAAAATAAAGTGTCTCCAGACGGAGTCACCAGACACAGTTGTGGACTGACGGTGCTGTGCTAATAGTGGATGGATTCGGTTAAGGCCAAGATCTCTAGCTCCTTTTTCCCTACTCAGTCTCCAGAGCTGTATTTGCCTGGTTTATAATCTTCCAGGAAGAAAGTTGGGAGGAATCTGAGTAGCCCAAGAAGAGAGACATAACGGTATTTGTTACAGGCTTATTGAGCTCTCCAAAAATTCATATGCTGAAGTCTTACCACAGAATGTGACTGTAGTTGGAGATAAGATCTTTAACGAAGTAGTTTAGGTAAAAATGAAGTCATTAGGTTAGACCCTTTTCCGATATGACCGGTATCCTTATAAGAGAAAATCTGGACACAGACACATACAGAGGGAAGGCTATGGTGAAGATACAGGGAGAAAACATCCATAAACAAGCCAAGAAGAGAGACCTTAGCAGAAACAAACCCTGACAACACCTTACCTTGGACTTCTGACCTCTAATATTGTGAGAAAGTAAATTTCTGTTATTTAAGCCACTCAGTATGTGCTACTTTGTTATGGTAACCCTAGGAAACTAATACAGTACTATGCCAGAATTCTCCCTGAAATGGCTTTACCATGCATGCACGCTGCAGACAGACTCTAAGTTGACAAGGCCTACACACTCTTAGATATTCCAATTGACTTCTGGTCCCCCTCTTTTAAAACTTAGCAGATATCCAAGGCGTATCAGACATTTGTGGAACACTTCCAACATGAAAGATATAATCCAAAGCAAACAAACACAAAGACTCATGGAAAGCAGGAACTACTCATGAAGGACAAAACCACATGCTACAACATGGATGAACTTTGAAAACATGATGCTAAGTTAAAATAAGCAGACACAAAAGGTCACATATGTAATGATTCTATTGACATTAAATGTCTAGAATAGGCAAAACCATAACGATAGAAAGTAAATTAGTGGTAGATATAGAATTGACTGCCCTACATCTTTTCTTTTTGAAACGTTCCATTGCTTTACTGAGGAGAAAATCCATCATCACACAACTCTGCTTCCCCTGCCTCAAGAGTGTTCACTTGCCCCAAGTTGATCAATATATACCATCCTCCTGATCATGCTGGTTGTTTCCTAACATTGTACAAATAAAGCCAAGCCTAGATCTTTTTCAGGATTGACATAGACATTGGTTACAAAAGTGCCTCTTCTAAGACTGTAAGCACCAGGGACAATGTAAGCCTGGAGTTGTCGGAAGCTCTCTTTGCAGCCTAGTGTGGGAGGACTGCTTAAGAATGAAGCTAACACTAAGTAATTAGAGCAAAGACATGGAAAGAGAAAAACAGACTTGAAATGATATTATTTGAATGCTTGGAACTAGCTTCACCTTTGGCCATGCAAGGTTATGTGAGCAATCAGATTCATCAGATTCTTTTTTTTTTTCTTTTCTTAAGCTCATTTGAGATAAGTTTTTGTCAAAATCAAGAGTCCTAACTAATCCAGTAATTCATTGCATTGGTATTTCAGAGCAGAATAACTACATTAGCAGTGATACGGTCTTGCTTCATGTGCCAACCCAAATTTCATGTTGAATTGTAATTCCCAGTATTGGGGAAGGGACCTGGTGGGAGGTGATTGAATCATGGGTGTGGATTTCCCCCTTGCTGTTCTCATGATAGTGTGTGAGTTCTTATGAGATCTTAATCAGGTTGTTTAGCACTTCCCCCATTCTCTCTCTTTCTCTCACCTGCTCTGCCATGGCAAGACATGTTTGCTTCCCCTTCACCTTCTGCCATGATTGTAAAGTTTCCTGAGGTTTCCCCAGTCATGCTTTCTGTACACCCTGTGGAACTGTGAGCCAGTTAAACCTCTTCTCTTTATAAGTTGCCCATTATCAGGTAGTTCTTTAAAACATTGTGAGAACAGACTAATAAAAGCAGTCATCACCAGAATATGCTAATTTTGTCAGTTTCACAAAGGTAGATTCCAATAGTAGCAAGGATTCCTTAGACAATAAAAAAAAAATCAGTTATAAAAGTTTCTGCCCCCTGGATTTACTCATACCTCAATGAGTTTTTTAATGGAATAGAGATCCTATTCGGCAATCAAATAATATTGTATCTGTAATTCAGCATTAGCAATATGTGTGCAAAAGTTAATTTTAAAAGCAGTGTTATTTTCAAAACGGCATATGTCTTAAATTTGAGCTATAAGATACATGATACAGTTGAAGACATGATAAAAAGAGTTTATAATTCTAACCTAAATTTCACAAATAGGGAGCAAGATGGTGCAATAGAAGGCTCCACCAATCAACCCTTCTTCAAGAACACCAAGTAAACAACTATTTACACAGAAATAATACCTTCATAAGAATCAAATATCAGGTGCACGCTCATGGGTACTTGGCTTTAACTTCATATAACTGATAAAGGCACTGAAGGGATAGAAAAGCAGCCTGGAATTGCCAACACTGCCCCCAACCCTGCAGCAGCAGCATGGGGTGGGGAGTATCTCTGGGTGCTAGGGGAGGGAGAGCACAGCAATTACGAGGCACTGAACTCAGTGTTGTCCTGTTAGAGCAGAAAAGAAAATCAGACCAAATTCAGCTGATGACTGCCCAAAGAGGGAGTATTTAAACCATCCCTAGCCAAAGGGGAATTGCTGATCCCAGGGGTCTGAACTTGAGTTCCTGCAAACTTCGCACAGAGGGCAACTGCACTCTAGGTCTCCATGAAAACTTGAAAGGCCGCCAAGGCCATAAATATTGCAACACTTAGGCGAGTCCTAGGACTGAAATATGCCCAGAGACAGCAGACTGGGGAAGGTGCACACGACCTACTAAGACACCAGCCAGGGCAGCTAAAAGAGTGCTGGCATCACCCCTCCCCTAACCACAGGCTGCACAGCTCTCAGCCGCAAAAGAGACCTCTTCCTTCTGCTTGTGGAGAGGAGAGAGAAGAGTAGGGAGAAGTATGCCTTGCATCTTGAATACCAACCCAGTCACAGCAGGATAGGGCACTATACAAAGTCATGAAGCCCCCTTTCTAGGCCCTAGCTCCCAGATGATATTTCTAGATATGTCCTGGGCCAGAAGAAACCAGATGCCTTGAAGGTAAAAACCCAGCCCTGGCAGCAGTCATCACTTGGTAACTGAAGAGCCCTTGGGCGCTGAACAACCAGCAGCAATACCAGGTACTACATCAAGGGCCTTGGGTGAGATTCTGAAATTTGCTGGCTTCGGGTGAGACTCAGCACATTACCAGATGTGGTGGCTATGGCATGAAACTCCTTCTGCTTGAGAAAAGCAGAGGAAAGAGTAAAGGAGACTTTGTCTTGCACCTTCATTACCAGCACGGCCACAGGAGAATACAGCACCAAGTGGGCTCTTAGGGTCCTTGTATTCAGGACTTCACTCTTGGACGGCATCTCTGGACCTGTCCTGGGCCAGAGGTAAAACCACTGCCCTGAACGGTGAGTCCCAGGTCATGCAACACTCATCGCCCAGAATAGTGAGTCCCAGGTCACGCAACATTCACCGCCCTGAATAGTGAGTCCCAAGTCATGCAACATTCACCACAAGCTTGGGCCTTAAGGGAATATCGGCAGTAGTCTGGCAAAACTCCCCATGGCCTATGGTGGTGCCTATGGGGTGAGGCTTCTCTGCTTCTGGAAAGAGGAGGGAACAGTGGGAAGGACTGCATCTTGTGGTTTGAGTGCCAGCTCAGACACAGTACAATGGAACGCCAGGTAGAACTCTAAGGTTTTTGACTCTAGTCCTTGTCTCCCACATAGCACCTCTGGAACCACTCAGGGCCTGGAGGAACTCCCTGCCCTGAATGGAAGTACACAGGTGTAGCCGACTTTTTCATCAGCTGATTGTAGAACCGCAGGGCCTTCAGCAAAAATAGGCAGTAGCCAGGGAGTGCTTACAGCAGGCCTTTGGTGAGACCCAGTGCTGTGCTGGCTTCAGGCCTGATCCAGCATAGTCATAGTGGTGGTGGCCACAGGGGTACTTGTAGCACTCCACCCCCAGCTTCAAGTGGCTCAGAACAGAGAGAGAGACTCTGTTTGGGAGAAAGTAAGGGAAGAGAACAAGAGGCTCTGCTGGGTAATCCAGAGAATTCTCTTGAATCTTATCTAAGACCATTAAGGTGGTATCTCTACAAGTCTGAAACAACCACAGCATTACTGGGTTTGGGGTGCCTCCTAAAGTAGATACTGCTTAGATCACAACACCCAAATTCTTTCAAATATGTGGAAAGACTTCTCAAGAAGGACAGGTACACATATGCCCAGACAGCAAAGACTACGATAAATACCTAATTCTTTAATGCCCAGACACTGAAGAACATCTACTAGCATCAGCACCAAAAAGGGAAACATAACCTCAACAAATGAACTAAACAAGGCGCCAGGGACCAATCCTGGAGAAACAGAGATATGTGACCTTTCAGATGAAGAATTCAAAATAGGTCTCTTGAAGAAACTAAAATAAATTCAAGATAACACAGAGAAGAAATTCAGAATTCCATTAGATAAATTTAACAAAGAGATTGAAATAATTTAAAAGAATAAAGCAGAAATTCTGGAGATGAATAATGCAATGAATATAGTCTTTGAGAAGCAGAGTTGATGAAACACAATAAAGAATTAATGACCATGAGGACAGGCTATTTGAAAATACACAATAAGACCAGACAAAAGAAAAAAGAATGAAAAACAATGAAGCAAATAGTCTTACAAGGATAAATCTAACAGTTATTTGCCTTAAAAAGGAGGTATAGAAAGAGATAGGTACAGAAACGTTATTCAAAGAGTAATAACCAAGAACTTTCCAAACATAAAGAAAGACATCAATCTCCAAATACAAGAAAGTTATAGAACACCAAATAGATGTAACCCAAAGAAAACTATCTGAAAACACTTAATAATCAAACTCCCAAAGATCAGAGATAAGGAAAAGATCCAATCCCAGCACTTTGGGAGGCCAAGGTGGGCAGATCACAAGGTCAGGAGATTGAGACTATCCTTGCTAACGCAGTGAAACACCATCTCTACTAAAAATACAAAAAATTAGCTGGGTGTGGTGGCAGGCGCCTGTAGTCCCAGCTACTCAGGAGGCTGAGGCTCAGGAGGCTGAGACAGGAGAATGGTGTGAACCCAGGAGGCAGAGCTTGCAGTGGAGGAAGTATTACCAAAGGCTACAGTGACTCTCTCTTAATGACATCACTTGGACTCAGGAAGGGGAACATCACACATCAGGGCCTATCATGGGGGGGGAGGGGGGAGGGTTTGCATTGGGAGTTATCTTTG
>NW_016816579.1:35323-41144 GCF_001698545.2 Rhinopithecus bieti
CCCCCCCCCCCCCCCCCCCCCCAAAAAAAAATCCTAAAAGTAGCAAGAGGAAAGAAACAGATAACATAAAATGGAGCTCCAATATGCCTGGCAGCAGACTTTTCAGTGGAAACCTTACAGGACAGGAGAGAGTGGCATGACATATTTAAAGTTCTGAAGGAAAAAATATTTTACCTTATAATAGTATATTCGGCAAAAAAAAAATCCTTCAAACCTGAAGGAGAAATAAAGATTTTCCCAGACAAAGAAACCCTGAGGGACTTAATCAACATCAAACTTATTTTACAATAAATGCCAGAGGGAGTACTTCAATGAGAAATAAAAGGATATTAATGCACAATAAGTTATCTGAAGTATAAAACTTCCTGGTAATAGTAAGTAAACAGAAAAACATAAAATATTATAACACTGTAACTGTGGTGTGTAAACTACTCTAATTCTAAGTAGAAAGATTATGTGATATCCCAATCAAAAATAATAAATACAACTTTTCAAAACATAGTAAAAGAAGATGTAAATGGAAACAAAAGAAAAGTGTAAAGAAAACGGGGACAAAGTTAAGACATGGAGTTTTATTAGTTGTATTTTGCTTGTTTGATTGTTTATGCAAATAGTGTTATGTTGTTATCAGGTTAAAATAGTGGCTTATAAGACAGCATTTGCAAGCCTCATGCTAACCTCAAACCAAAAATCATACAATGGAAGCAAGGAAAATAAAAAGCAAGAAACTAAATCATATCACCAGAGAAAATCACCTTCACTAGAGGAAGACATGGAGGAAAGAAAGAATAAAGAGAAGACTACAAAACAACCAGAAAACAAATGATGAAATAGCAGGATTATGTGCTTACTTACCAATTGTAACATCTAATGTAAATGAACTAAACTCTCCAATCAAAAGACAGACCGGCTGAATGGATGAACAAAACAATACCCATTGATCTGTTGCCTACAAGTAACATATTTCACCTATAAAGACACATATAGACTGAAAATAAAAGGATGGAAAAAGATATTCCATGCCAATGGAAACCAAAAAGGAGCAGGAGTACCTATATTATATCAGACAAAATGGATTTCAAGATTTTAATACAAAAAGTGTAAGAAGAGACAAAGAAGGTCACTGTATAATGATAAAGTGGTCAATTCAACAAGAGGATATAACAATTATAAGTATATATGCACCCAACACTGGAGCATCCTGATATATAAAGGAAATATTATTAGAGCTAAAGAGAGAGAGATGGACCCCTCTGCAATAATAGATTGCAACTTCAAGACTCCACTTTCAGCATTGGACAGATCTTCCAGACAGAAAATCAACAAAGAAACATTGGACTTAATCTGACCTATAGAATAAATGGATCTAATAGATATTTACAGAACATTTCACCCAAGAGCTGCAGAATGCACACTCTTCTCCTCAACACATCGACCATTCTCAAGGATAGAATATATGTTAGGTCACAAAACAAGTCTTAAAACATTCAAAATAATTGAAATAATATCAGACATCTTTTCTGACCACAATGGAATAAAACTAGAAATTAATAGGAATTTAGGAAACTATACAAATACATGGAAATTAAACAATATGCTCCTGAGTGACCACTGGGTCAATAAAGAAATTAAGAAGAAAGTTGAAAAATTTCTTGAAAGAAATGGTAAAGGAAACATGACATACCAAAACCTATGGGATATACCAAAAGCAGTACTAAAAGGGAAGTTTTCACTATAAGTGCCCACATCAAAAGAAGAGGAAGAAGTTCAAATAAACAATCTAACGATACATCTTAAAGACCTAGAAAAGCAAGATCAAACCAAACCCAAAATTAGTAGAAGAAAAGAAATAATCAAGATCAGAGCAAAAATACATGTATTTGGAATGAAGAAAACAATAAAAGAGATCAATGAAACAAAAAGATGGTTTTGGAAAAGTTAAAAAAATTGACAAACCTTTAACAAGACTAACTGAAAAAAAGAAGAGAGAGGCTCAAATAAACAGAAACAGAGACGAAAAAGGAGACATGAAAACTGATACTGCTGAAATTCAAAGGATGGCTACTATTAGCAAATATATGCCAATAAACTGGAAAATCTAGGAGAAATAGACAAATATCTAGACACATACAACCTACCAAGATTGACTCCTGAAGAAATCCAAGACCTGGACAGACCAATAACAAGTAATGAGATCAAAGTGGTAATAAAAATTATCACAATAAAGAAAAGCCTGGAACCCAATGACTTTGCTGTTGAATTCCACCAAACATTTCAAGAAGGACTAATACCAATCCTACTCAAACTATTCTGAAAAATACAGGCGGAGGGAATAGTCCCAAACACATTCTATGAGGCCAGTATTACCCTGATGCCAAAACCAGACAAACACACATGAAAATGAAAAGTACAGGTCAATATCTCTGAGGAATATTGATACAAAAATCCTGACAAAATACTAGATAACCAAATTTAATAATAAATTAAAACAATCCTTCATCACAACAAAGCCCTGGGATGCAAGGATGGTTCAACATATGCAAATCAGTATGATACATCATATAAAGAGAATTAATGATGGAAACCATATGATCATTTTGATTGATGCTGAAAAAACATTTGATAAAATTCAGCATCCCTTCATGATAAAACTCTCAAAAGCTGTGGATAGTAGGAACATACCTCTACATAATAAAAGCCATCTACAACAGACCCATAACTAGTATCATACTGAATGGGGAAAAACTGAATGCCTTGCCTCTCAGGTCTGGAACACAAGAATGCCTACTTTCACCACTGTTATTCCGCATGGTACTGGAAGTCCCAGCTAGAGCAATCTGAGAGAACACATAAAGGGCATCCAAATTGGAAAGGGAGAAGTCAAATAATCCTTATTTGCAGATGATATGATCTTATATTTGGAGAAACCTAAAGACTGTAACAAAAAACTATGAGAAGGGATAAATTCAGTAAAGTTGCAGAATACATATCAACATACACAAATCAGTAGTATTTCTACATGCCAACAGGGAACAAACTGGAAAAGAAATAAAAAAGTAATCCCATTTACAATAGCCACAAATAAAATTAAATACCTAGGAATTAATCAAAACATGCATGATCTCTACAATGAAAACTATAAAACATTGATGAAAGAAATTGAAGCAGACACCAAAACATTGAAAAAATGTCCACGTTCATGGATTGGAAGAATCAATATTGTTAAAATGCCCATATTACCCAAGGCAATTTACAGATTCAATGAAATCCCTATCAAAACACCAATGACATTCTTCCCAGAGATAGAAAAAAACAATCCTAAGATTTATATGGAACCACAAAAGACCCAGAATAGCCAAAACTATCCTAAGCAGAAAGAACAAAACTGCAGGTATCACTTTATTTGACTTCAAATTATACTACAGAGCTGTAGTAACCAAAACAGCATGGTATCAGCATAAAATCAAACACATAGAACAATAGAACAGACTAGAGAACCTAGAAACAAATTTACACACTTACTCATTTGCAACAAAGGTGCCAAGAACATATACTGGGGAAGAGACAGTTTCTTCAATAAATGGTGCTGGGAAAACTGGATATCCATCTGCAGAAGAATGAATATCCTTCATTCTTCTAGATAGATAGATAGTCTATCTCTTGCCACATTCTATCT
Source organism: Rhinopithecus bieti (assembly GCF_001698545.2). Classification (NCBI taxonomy): domain Eukaryota; kingdom Metazoa; phylum Chordata; class Mammalia; order Primates; family Cercopithecidae; genus Rhinopithecus; species Rhinopithecus bieti. The sequence continues at coordinate 39,000 of NW_016816579.1, forward strand.
CTTGCCACATTCAAAAATCAAATCAAAATGGATTAAAGACTAAAATCTAAGACATCAAACAATGAAACTATGACAAGAAAACACTGAGCAAAATCTCCAAGACGTTGGTCTGGTCAAAAATTTCTTGAGAAGTACCCCATAAACACAGGCAGCCAAAGCAAAATGAACAAATGGGATCTTATCAAATTATAAAGCTTCTACACAGCAAAGGATACAATCAACAAAGTGAAGAGATAACCCACAGAACAGGAGAAAATATTTGCAAACTACTCATCTGACAAGGGATTCATAACAACAATGTATAAAGAACACAAACAGCTCTATAGGAAGAAATCTAATAATCAAATTAAAAGATAGGCAAAAGATTTGAACAGACATTTCTCGAAAGAAGACATCTGAATGGCAAACAGGAATATAAAAAGGTGTTCAACATCATTGATAATCAGAGAAATGCAAATCAAAACTACAACAAGATATCATCTCATGCCAGTTAAAATAGCTTAAATCCAAAAAACAGGCAATAGCAAATTCTGGAGAGGATGTGGAGAAAAGAAAACACTTGTACACTGTTTTTGAGAATGGAGATTACTACAACTACTATGGAGAACAGTTTGGAGGTTCCTCGACAAACTAAAAATTGAGCTATTGTATGATCCAACAATTCCATTGCTGGGTATATACCCAAAAGAAATAAATCAGTATATTGAAGAGACATCTTCACTCCCATGTTTGTTTCAGTACCGTTCACAATAGCTAAGATTTGAAAGCAACCTAAGTGTCCATTAACAGATGAATGCTTAAAGAAAATGTGCTACTCATACACAATGGAGTATGGAATACTGCTCAGCCAGAAACAGCCAGAATGAGATTCTGTCATCTGCGACAACATGGATGGAACTGGAGATAATTATGCTAAGTGAAAGAATGAATAAGACATACCGTTTGATCCCACAACAAGGTGACTATAGTCAATAATAACTGTACATTTCAAAGCAACTAATAGAGTGTAATTGGATTGCTTGTAACACAAAGGGTAAATGCTTGAGGGGATGGATAACCCATTCTCCATGATGTGATTATTTCACATTGCATACCTGTATCAAAACATCTGATGTATTCCACAAATATATACACCTATTATGTACTCACAAAATTAAAAATGGGAAAAAAAATTAAAATTTATCAAAAAAGGGGGACAAGGGGAGGGATAGCTTTAGGACAAATACCTAATGCATGCTGGGCTTGAAACCTAGATGACGGGTTGATGGGTACAGCAAACCACCATGGCACATGTACACCCATGTAACAAACCTGCATGTTCTGCACATGTATCCCAGAACCTAAAGTAAAATAAAAAGAAAAATTATCAAAAAATAAATTTCACAAATAATTTCCAATCTCTTAAAGTTTTTAAACATTAATTTGTAATCATTTTAATTTACTCTTTATAGTCTGTATGTATACATATATTCTCCTTAGAGCATATTTTCAGAATTAAAGAGAAAAATGTTTTCAATTACTATTGGCAAACAATGAGTTTGTGTGGGACTCAGATTAGTTTGAGTTTTTGCTTTGGTGTTTTCTTTTGGAAATTGAATATATTAATTTTCATTTACAGACAAAGGATGGAAGTAGGGAGAGAGGAAGGAGAAGAAGGGAGGAAAAGGACATACACAGGCAAAGGGAAGAATAACTAGTACTTGAATCATTTGTTAATTATAAGCATAATTTTAAGTTTTCAGGTGCAAAAGTAGAAAGCAAAAGATTTTGCATAATTATGATTCTATCAAGCCAGATTCTTAAATGGATGTGTTCTAAGTTTGGTATAAACATATTAACTCAAGGGTATATATTTTACCACACTTAATTGTCACAAAAATGTCCAGTTTTTGTTTAATCTTGTTTAATCTTGTCAGAGAGCCACCCTTATTTAATGTAAAGGTTGAAAATACCAGCCACCTAATAGAATAATATCTCCTTCTAATAAGTAAAGATCTCTTCAGATGAAACCAGTTTTAGCATATAAAATACAATATAAAGAAATGTCATTTGTATAAATATCCAATCCATTAGCATAATAAAACTTCTAAGTCTAATTACAATCTAGTATTTATAAAAATAATTTGTATTTTAATATTTAAAAAG
>NW_016816579.1:43198-45737 GCF_001698545.2 Rhinopithecus bieti
AAAAAAAAAAAAAAAGAAGGACTACCTGCACAGCTTGCAACCTTGCAAAAAAACAAAAACAAAACAGAAACTTGCCTTGAACTTTTGAACTGGGCCAAACTGCAATGACCACAACATCTTGGAAAACAGCCGAATTTCACCAGCACTACAACTCCTGGACAGCAACAACCAATGAACTATGGACTCATGTAGCAAGCCAGCCACCTGCACCAATGATAATTCTTTCAAAACAACTTGCACAATCAGCATTTTTTTAAAAATCTCTACTCTCCTTTTCCCTTTGGAATACAATTTCATTTCTAGCCCAATCTGTGTCTCCTGAATTGCAATTCCTAAGACCCCAATAAACACTTTGTCTTACTGCTTTGCTGTCTGGTCTTTTGCCTCTTCTTGGTTGACATTAAATGGTGTCAGAATAGAGTGGGGTACAAAGCAACTTTCCCCTGCATTCTGGCACTGCCATGGATTCAAGCATGGTACCTGTAGGATCCCTTTGTGTTCCATCGTCTCCCCAACAGCCCAGGACCTTATTGGTGAGTCTTCTCGTGCCCCTGAACCTCCCTCCTCGGTTAAGTTCAGCCCTGTCTTTTGTTGCTGGCTGTCGACAAAGGAAATTTTCCGTTTTTGGTGACTGCTCATAGAGACGTTTGCTTCTAAGGGTATCGGTTATGTCATTCCCTTTTGGAGGCCCTGCTGGGTTTTCGTACAAAAAAATTTATGGTCCTTCATTTTATAAACTTCTTTCTTGATGGATCAACATTACTAAAAATTATTTGGAATCATAATGGCCAACCTGAGGATTTTTTGATCTCCTGAACTTGTTTTCCTCCATGGACAATTAGAAGGGCTAAAAAGAAATATTAAAATATTAAACAGTCAAAATGGGACATCTACTTTAATTCGGTATCTTGAGGCAGCTAAAATACTCCAGGAATGTAAACTGGTGTCCCTAAGAGGTAACAATACCAAATGAGCTCAAAGACCCTAAACGGGGGAATAAAAAGTAGAAGCTTCTATTAATAATAATAAAACAAATCCGGAATTGTGCATGCCTCTGTTTGTCTTTGGCCTGTGTTGCCTCCTGCTCCTAGCAAACCTCCATCCCACTACTACCCTCTGCATTCTCTTGCTTATGTTGTAAAAATCTATTCTAAACTGGAAAAATTATCTCCTGGGCTCCATGGAGAGGCTTGTTGGAGGGAGTCACTATTGGAATAGGAACATCATTAGAAATTCTAATCATCAGTGGTCAAAAGATGAATCCTTTAAATTAAAAAGACTCCTTTATTTATTTTCGAAAAAATAGTGTTAAGAGATGTTGTCTCATGTCTAGGGAACAATTAGTGTGGATATACTGGGTATGGAAGAATGGAATTAAGAAAAAAAATTAAGAGCCCAAACTAGGAGTAGTCATAGGCAGCACTTAACAAATATTTCTAGACATAAATTAAGCGGGCAATAGATCTAACCTACAAAACAAAGTTTAAAATCCTTTGTATGCTCAAACGCCTTGCTTTGTTGCCGATGGCGCCGGGTAGAGGACATCGTGCTTACATATGAACAGGTTCAATTTCCCTAGGATCTAGGGGCCAGGATTTGGCACTTTTACTGCTTTTGCCCTGGTTTAATTCCCAATCAGGAAACCATTCCCTGCTGATTTAAGTCTTTTAAATCAGAAGAAACATTTACTTAAAAACTCATTTGATATTAGTGTGACTCAACATTTTGGGGTACTAATTTGTTATTGATCCTTTTTCCTTCTATGGGCAACTTTTGATTTTCTGTCTTACCAACTGATATGGTTTTGGTATTTGTTCCCTCCAAATATATTTTAAAATTTGATCCCCAATATGGAGCTAGATCCTGGTGGGAGGTATTTGGATCATAAAGGCAGATCCCTCATGAATGGCTTGGTGTGTCTTCACAATTATGAGTGACTTCACATTGTATTAGTCTACGTGAGAGCTAGTTGTTTAAAAGAGTGTGGCACACCTCCCCTCTCTTGCTCCCTATTTCATCATGTGACACGCCTGTTCCCCCTTCACCTTCCACCATAATTGGAAGCTTCCTGAGGTTCTTACCAGAAGCAGATGCTGGTGCCATGCTTCTTGTACAGCCTACAGAACCGTGAGCTAAATAAACTTCTTTTCTTTATGAATTACCTAATCTCAGGTATTCCTTTATAGCAATGCAAAACAGACACTAACTGACTTTTAAAATCTGTTATCTATGGGGCACATGGGATGGTTGACTTTTGTGTGTAGATGGTCAGCTGAGAAGCTGAGATCCTAGATAATTTGGCAGGAAAGAAATATGGGTTGTTCTTTATTTGTGACTGAACTTTCTTTAGCTGCCTTTGAGATGCTTCTGGATCTTATGAGGACTGCTTTGCACCTCTTTGGAGATGTCTCATGCATTGTTAGTTAAGTCATAATCTTGGTTAAGAAGTTTTGGTTTTGGTGAGTTATTTGAAAGATAACTTCAGGGGGGAAGTTTGAAAGCCAAGAATATTGACTGTGTGTCCCAACTAAAATCTGAT
>NW_016816580.1:0-562 GCF_001698545.2 Rhinopithecus bieti
TTGTGAAATTCCTTTTCCTGGCTCACCCTGGCTCAAAAGCTCCCCCACTGAGCACCCCATGACCCCCACTCCTGCCTGCCAGAGAACAACCCCCTCTTGACTGCAATTTTCCTTTACCTACCCAAATCCTATAAAACGGCCCCACCCCTATCTCCCTTCACTGACTCTCCTTTCGGACTTAGCCTGCCTGCACCCAGCTGAAATAAACAGCTTTATTGCTCACACAAAACCTGTTTGGTGGTCTCTTCACACGGACGCGCATGACAGTTTTCCCCTGGGACTATGGCCCACGACTCTGGAGGGGTTGGTGCTTTCTTGACTCGGGTGTGATGAGTCCTCCTTTTTTTTTTTTTTGCTGTACGAACAGTAGTCTTGGTGGTTAGCAGCGTTTTTCTTCTTTCCACCTTTCGATGACAATGCGATCTTCAGACTGGTGTTGGTTTACTGGAAATTCTAGGGGTGGTACATGTGCTAAAAGACTTTTAGTTTTTTTTTCCCCCCTTAGGATACTTCTGAACTGGTTGAACTGTGCTTACAATGAGGTTTCCTCTAAAAGTTATTA
>NW_016816581.1:0-15474 GCF_001698545.2 Rhinopithecus bieti
AATTTGTTCTACCAAGAATTTACTTTACCAAGAAATTTGAAGTTACAAGGACAGGAGAATTTTGATTACAACATTTAATCAAGTATAAGGATGATTAATATTCTCTATAGAAAAAACAACATCCCAAAAACAGACGTTGAAAATGTATTGAAAACTCAAAAATTGAGAGTTGAATATAAAACCAGCCTGTTTTAATCCAGTTTCCAATGTAAAACAGAAATGTTATATGCCCGAATGCCCTTTAGCTATAAAGGTCATTATTAAAATATTTCTTGTCCTTAAATACTAGTGATATACTTTTGACAGGAATGGTAAGATTTTAGCTTACTCAAGCACTGCTCTAGAAAACTGGATAAAAGTCCATATGTTCAAATTATAAGTGGTAACTGAAGGCAGATTTTTGCAAAATATTTCACCAGTCACTCTGTGGACTTCCCTGCTAGCTCTAGATTGAAACTGAATTTTAGATTTTATATGTAGGTCTTCATGTTGTAACTGAACTGAAATTATCATTTCTATTTTTACTTCCTATTTACAAAATAATTTCTTCTTTCTTTTTACATAGTAAGTCAAATTTTTACATTGTATCAATAATACACATTTATTATAAGAAAATACAAATACTCCAACAAACTGCTGTGAACTCTATTCCCCAAAAAAACTGTTTTTTAACAATGCAAGTCAAATACAGTAAAGAAATGTAAAATTTTTACGTAACTTTGGATTATTAAGCTTCCTTCTTAGTATTGTTCCATTTATTCAATTTTTTATTTCTTATGTCATTCCATTTACCCAAAATATAGTTCTATCCATGTGAGCCCAGAACATATTTGTTTTTCACTATGTTTTACTCTTCATGTTATAAATTGGACAATAAATAGAAACCCAGATATAATAGGGTTGCATAGTCATATCGTTCACTTCCTTCTGAAATGAAATAAAGATTTGGTGAAGGATAAAATACTACCCCCATGATTCTAACAAGAAGTAACACACTGTGGGAATTCTATCAATGGGCCCTGCACTGAGCTCTGGATTCAAAGGCTCGGGCACTTGCAGCAGCAGGGACTCATACCTGCAAGGAGAAAGATGCAGTTACCACATCTATAGCCAAAAAGTACATAAAAATCACTACTTTTATTTAAAAGACATTTCATGAGAATCCCTTTAACCCACACATTTGCTAATTCCAAAATTATGATTTTCTGTTTCAGATTCATTCTTATTCACAGTTTCTAATTTTCAAGCATGTTAGAAAAGTCTGTCTGAGTGAGAATTCATTTGGGTCTTTCTTCTTATTGCTCCAAATTAGTAAGGATCATTAATCTTAAGAGCAAGAGAATATTCAAAAATAAAATGCTGGGTTCCAGACTTCACCAGAATGTCCTGATATCACCATCTGGAAAGGTGGGGTTATTTTTAAGACTGCTGCATCTGTTACTTCCCTCTCAAGGCCAGGGTGTTGAGATTTGCTCCAGGCAGGGACATCTGCCTTTTATAACTGAGGTTCTCTGGAGGCCTACACAGTTCAAATATTCCAAATAGTTTGTTTCATCTATTTTTCAGAATTATATATTTAAATATAAACTAGAAATCATCAACACTTTTCACTGCAAAATACTTTCCCTTTTCTCTCTGGCTTCCCCTGGTTGACTTTGTAGCCATGTAGTAAATGTAACATTTTCTCTTTCAAATATGCAGGTTTTGAGCAATAAAAGGAAATTAGGAATAGAGATGCTCACTTTTTTATTCTTCTTTCGTTTTTTTCTTTCTATTTTATTTTATTTATTTTTTGTTTGTTTGTTTTTTGGTTTTGCAGAACTTTCATTGGACTGCCTAATATAATCACTGAGTATAGCAACAAAAGAGAAGACAACATAGAGTGGGGTGTGGAGAAAGTACAACCAGCACAAGGTTATATCAATATCGGAATCAATTCTTTCTTCCAGCTGTATTTTTTCACTAGAGAGCACTAGATATGTTTATGTAAATAAGGACAGAAGCAGAGGCTCACGCCTGTAATTCCAGCACTTTGGGAGGCCAAGTCAGGCAGATCACCTGAGGTCAGGAGTTTGAGACCAGTCTGGCCAGCATGGTGAAATCCCATCTCTACTAAAAATACAAAAACGTATTGGTGGTACACGCCTGCAATCCCAGCTACTCAGGAGCCTGAGGCAGAAGAATTGCTTGAAACTGGTAGGTGGAGGTTGAAGTGAGCAGAGATCGTGCCATCGCACTCCAGATTGGGTGACAGACACCCACTAATAGGAAATTTTGAGAAAAGTGATTATATACACATAGACAAACAATTATATGTTTACCAAGTGATTTGTAATGTAATGTGTATCTAATATTCAGAATATAAGATCAATATTCCCATAATCACGTCTGATGTACCATCCTCCACCTTTGAAAATAGGTAATTCCCAAGTTTCAAGGACAAGCTGTTGTTGTAAGTGAGCTATTTTTACTAAAATCTAAAATTGGACAGAATTAATACGTGATATTATCAAATATTCTGACAGTGTAATGTAGGTACCGTCAGCTACCATTTGATATGCTTGTATAAATTTCATGGAGAATGTTATTGGGAAAATGCATGAAAATCCTTACACATAAGTTTGTCTCTGACCCAGCAATTCCAGTACTAGGAAAGGGTTCTAAAATCTTCACTGGACAACAGCAGGCAAATATAAATTCTAGCCTCAAGTATTTCTGTCTATGCTTCAAATAATACATATACCATATGCAGCAGATAAAAAACCTTCTCTCTTGTTTCTTTGTTTCACAATGATTGAATCATGTAACTTCAGGATTTTAATACATTGCATTTCTCAGTGTTTTGGCAGGTGACTTGCTTTGAGAGCCCTCAGCTCTTCTCTCCATCTTCCTTCCTGTGGCTCTACTTTCTGCTCTCGGCATCCCAAACATCAGTCAGCAAAGCTATGTGACTTGTGCTTCTAACGAAAAGAAGAAAGAAGAAAACAAGAAGAGAGGAGAAAGAGCAGGAATGGGAGGAATTTTTTGAAAACTTATGAATTTACCGCAATGCTGCAGTTTGAAGTTTACAGAATAGTACAAAAGTTTTACGAAAGAGAAGATTCATTGGCTACTACTGCCTTAAAATAAGTCTTTAACTTTTAAAAGTTATGCAAAATATACTATTGTGGATTAAAGTAGAAAATAACATTGTAATTAATATATTTTTGGTTTTTAATGATGAGTCATTAAAAGGGATTTATAAAGTCACTTTATGTAAACTTAAAAAGGTAACATTGGGCTGGCCATGGTCATTCACATGTGTAATCCGAGCACTTTGGTAGGCTAAGGTGGGTGGATCACCGGAGGTTGAGAGTTCAAGACCATCCTGACCAACATAGCAAGACGTATTCTCTACTAAAACTACAAAACATAGCCAGGTAAGGTGGTAAGTACCGGTAGTCCCAGATAATCTGGGGTACTGAGGCTCGAGAATTGCTTGAACCCGGGAGGTGGAGGTTGCAGTGTGCCGAAATCATGCCACTGTACTCCAGCCTGGCCAAAAGAGTGAGATCCTGCCTAAAAAAAAAAAAAAAAAAAAAAAAAAAAAAAAAAAAAAAAAAAAAAAAAAATCAAATAATGGCATCAGACAACTGATATAGTTGTCTATCATTGGCATGTATTTGTGGAAGTTTTTTTTAAAAAATAGATTAGACAATTATGCGATTAGGTAAAGCCAATCAAAAAGAAAAGGTTTTGCCTTTGAAACTGGAGTAAATAAGCCTTCTGTTAAGAGGATATCCATTCATAGTTTCAATTTAGAAAATTAAAAAAAAAAAATGTGTANTATCATTATTAAAATCTAAAATTGGACAGAATTAATACATGATATTATCAAATATTCTGACAGTGTAAAGTAGGTACCATCAGCTACTATTTGATATATTTGTATACATTTCATGGAGAATGTTATTGGGAAAATGCATTAAAATCCTTACACATAAGTTTGCCTCTGACCCAGCAATTCTAGTACTAGGAAAGGGTTCTAAAATCTTCACTGGACAACAGCAGGCAAACATAAATTCTAGCCTCAAGTATTTCTGTCTATGCTTCAAATAATACATATGCCATATGCAGCAGATAAAAAGCCTTGTTTCCTCTTTCTTTGTTTCACAATGATTGAATCATGTAACTTCAGGATTTTAATACATTGTATTTCTCAGTGTTTTGGCAGGTGACCTGCATTGAGAGCCCTCAGCTCTTCTCTCCATCTTCCTTCCTGTGGCTCTACTTTCTGCTCTCAGCATCCCAAACATCAGTCAGCAAAGCTATGTGACTTGTGCTTCTAACAAAAAGAACAAAGAAGAAAACAAGAAGAGAAGAGGAAGAGCAGGAGTAGGAGGAATTTTTTGAAAACTTATGAATTTACCTCAATGCTGCAGTTTGAAGTTTAGAGAATAGTACAAAAGATACAAATGTAAATAAACATATTTACAATTATAAAATCTTGGATTTAGCACCAGCATCTACAGGTTACTCCTTGAGTCAAATATAGGAAATGTCTCATGACAGTAGAAATTAGCATAAGGGAAACAATTAATCAAAATAAATTCAGGATTATGAATACTTACATTCAGCTGTTTATTCCTTATACCTGTCATATTCTACTTGGAGGTGGTGGGACATAAACACTGTGTGTCCCCTTCTGATATACAGAATAATAGGATTTAGCTTAAACTGATATTTTCATAATTTTATCAACAGACTTTAATCACATTTTTTAATACATGCACTGTAAAGCTATGTGATCCAGGTTAAATATCCATCGTCCACAATGTTGGGAACGGAAGGGTTTCAGTTTTTGGATATTTTTGGATTGTGGCGTATTTGCATATACATAATAAGATATCCTGGGAATTGACCCAGGTCTAAACACAAAATTCATTTATGTTTCATGTACACGTACGCAGATAGGCTGACAATAATTTTAAATATTTTAAATGACAATATTTTAAATAATTGTGTTCATAAAACAACATTTGTGTGCACATATGATTTTATTACCCTTTATGAGTGTACTTGCATGGGGAAATCTAGGTGGACACAGAAAGGTACCTTGCAACTTAAGACTGTAATCCCAACGATTAGCTGAAGTGGGAGGTTTGCTGGAACACACGAGGTTGAGGCTAAAGTTATTCGGGATCCCATCACTGCCCTCCAGATTGGGCAATAGAGTGAGACTCTGTGTCAAAATAATAAAAAGAAGAACAAAAATGTAAAATGACTCACTAATATATGCAATGTTATGTTGTAAATATTTTGGATATATTCAGTGAAAGTATTTAATTAAAATTAATTTCAATGATTTCTAATTGTTTTATAATATCACCAGAAAATTTATTCCCTTCCCTTTCCTTTATAGTTCCCTTGCAAATGCATGAACCAATGATGAAAATATGTCTACTTGAATAATATTCAAGATACCTAACAATAAAACATTTGAAGAAGGAAATGTGTATCATTAAATCCATCTGTAATTAACAAGGAAAAGTCTATTCCAAACAACCAGACAAATCCTAGGAAATTAATGCAAAGAAAATAAAGAAAAATTGAAAAACTAATTGCAGAAAATTAGTTAAAAAGCATAAAATAGATAAAATCAATAAAGTCAAAAGCAGGCTCTTTAAATAGTAAAATTAAATTGATAAATTTCCAGCAAGACTCATTTAATAACAGAAAAAGGGAGCTCAAATCATAGTTAACAGGCAGAAATGCAGGTCATCCACACATTAAATAGTCAATAAGATTTTAAGAACAACTTAATATCTACACATTTGACAATTTCAGTGAAATGAGAAAATTCTTGAAAAACCACCTGACAAAATCTAACAAAAGAAGACATAGAAAACTGAAATATATGGTTTGGATTATAAAAGTCTACCCTATTATTGAAAAAAAACCTTGCAAAGAAAACTCCAGTGATACCTTTCAGTGAAATCTTGAAAACATTTAAGAAAGAAATAGCACACTTAGACAACCCTTCTAGAGAACAGAAAAAAAAAGTTATACTTCTCAAATCATGATGTTGTTGTTTTATTATTATTATTTTTTTTTCTTTTGTAGACAGTTTTCTCTCTGTTTCCCAGGCTGAAGTTCAGAGGCAGGATCATAGCTCACAGCAGTCTCAAACTCCTAGTCTTAAGTGCTCTTCCTCTCTTGGCCTCCCAATGTGCTGGGATGACACTTTGCCCAGCCCAAGTGTATAACTTTAATACCCAATCTTGATACACATGTAGTATGAGAAATGAAAATTGCCATACAGACTTTAACATAAATATACAGGGCAAAAATTCAAAAAAAGTTATTAACTAATCAAATCTTGTGAGAGACAAGGGCATAATACATCATGTGCAAGTGGAGCTTATTCTAGGACAGTAGAGTAATTTAACATTAAAATGTGGAATAAATGTGAATCACCACAGGAACAGGACAAAATACATGTTATTGGTCCTGTAGATAGAGAAGGGAAACATTTGATATAATTAAATGGTCATTTATGATTTTAAAGATATTATTAAAAAACTAAAATAGATGGAAACTTTCACAATCTAGTAAGAACATAAAAAGTTAGAACCAATTCAATATTTAATGGAGAATTGAAAGCATCTACCCAAGAATGGAAACGAGATGTGAATTCTGCTGTCACTGCTTGCTTTCAACACCTTGAAAGATGTCCTCTTCAATGCAACCAGACAAGAAAAAGAAACAAATAATGTGAGGGTTGGACAGAAATAAATCTATGATAATTGCATGACTAGCATAACATGATGTGACATTAAAAGTTATGTGAAATTTATAAACTACTAGACATATTATTGAAATGAGTAAGAGATTTAATCATGCACGCTTCTTAGACAACAATTAAAAGTGAGAATAAAGTTAAAATGTATTTAAGTATTATACAAAGAATCAATACATAGAAATAAAGCTAAAGGGAGATGCACAAGTCTGTGCATAAAACCATAAAACACTATTGAAAGAAATGTTTAAAATATAAGTAAAGGAGATATCCTATGTTTGTGGATTTGAAGGTAAGATTTGAAGCTATCCCATGTTTCTGGATTTGAATGCAAATTCAACAAATAAGAAAATTAGTTTTTTGTTTTGTTTTGCTTATTTTTTTTGCATGTGTGTGAACATTCAGAACTTGATTTTAAATGTATATATGTAGCTGGGGCTCTGAAAGCATTTTTTAGCTGTAGAGTGCAAGGGTCAGACCACAACAGTACAGAGGAGTTAGTACTCCGTTATCAGACTCATCACCTCTATTCATACCTGAAAGGCACAGATAAAATTGTCATCATTCTGTTGGGGATGACATTGTGCAAGACAGGTGATACATTCCAGGAGAAACAGAGCATAAACATCAGTCTAGAAAAGCCCTTGATAGCTGCACTGTTCCAAGTAGGCCATCTGAGCTCACTCAGAATATAGTGGACTTCTATTCTGCAGTAAACTCATATTCACAGGAAGTCACAATCTTATGCATTACTCATCACTGACCACATGAAACTCTTTCAAGATTTAAAATGTAGTGAGCTCCTTTTCAATTCTCCAAGAACATGGAAAACGTAAAGGAATCACCATTTTCCACCAAGTCAGCAGGATCTTTCCTGCCCAGCCACTTCCCCACTTCATCTCCTTCCCTTTGGGTTTCTTGAGCACCACTTAAGGAGTAACACTTGAAAACTGGATGATATTAAAGGGTATCCCTAGTAAGATAGTTAGCAGTACCTGCATCTCAGGCATGTTAGGAAACACACTATGCTCTGAAGATAGCTACATTACAATGTACTTTCAAATGTACATTTGAAATTCAATTCTGAATGACCTCATGGCTGCTACAATCAGATTCTTGCTGTCCAGTGTGTTGACAATGTCAGGTGGAAAACTGACTTTCAAATCTTCTAACAAAAAGTTGCTCATAAAAGCACGTGACCTGGTGAGCCTGATTTGGACTGTTTTCCCTAAGCCAGTGTTCATATCTATTTCTAGATGTTCAAGTAGCCCTTATAGCAATTTTGGTGAAAAGACTCAGCAACTGTATTTCACCAACCACAATTATGTGAATCTGGACTTCACCACTGTTTGGTAGTAGGAAACTTACTTTGTACCACTCAGAATTTGGAGATGCCAAAATCTGAAGGGAGCCTGACACCAGCCTGACACATGCAAAATCCATGTAGCCATCTAGATGGGTGGGTCACTGTTTATGTCCTGTCTTTATAAGATCCTCCATGTGTGTCAGGCCTTGTGATATGAGATGAATTAAGTGCATGTTTCTGTAATCTGGTTGGTGCAAGTTGATCTTTCACGAGCATCTCTATGTCTAATAGATCATTACTGTTCTTCTGAATATAGGATTTGGTACATCTGTATTTTGTTTCCCAATTACCTGCTATTTGTGCTGTTAGAATTTACTTTGCCTAATACAAGATATTTTTTAACATCAAATTTTGTATTTATGTTTACAAGAGATTTGTATCAAACTAAATCCATACGCTTGGGTGAATTCACATAGGTCTAGCAAATGTTCTAGAATTAGCACATAGCAGAAGGATACATGCATACTTCTATTTGGTCTGATTAGTGGTGCCATAACAGAAATGGAAGCCTTTTAATCAGTCTTTCAAGGGTTTTTTTTCCTATGGTTTGGGATGGGTAGCATTGTGTTCATATATGTATATTTAGATACAGTATCTAATGTAAAATATTTTCATTATGGTATAATAGTCCAAAAACAGATTTTATTTTACATAAATCAACCATTAAAATAATCATAAAATAGCGAATGGAAGAAAACAATTTTATACAAGTAATTTCACCAATGGTTGTATATTAAATTCTTTGAAACACAACTAAACGCTAGGTGCATCTTTTATGAGAGACTTCCAAAGATGGGTTGTTTATTTCATTTAATATTTTACAGTTGTACATATTCAGATAAATAATGGCTGGATAGTTATTTAGCAATGACATTTTAAAAGGAGAGTGAGACTTTACTGGCTTCTCATAGTTTCTAGATAAAGAACTCCTCTTTTCCATGTTCTGAAGCCTGAACCTGCCCCTGCAGCCTCATTTTCCATCAGACCGCTGTCATTCTTGTTACTTTAGCTTCAGTGGCCCTGAGCTCACCTACATTGGACTCCTTCCACCCAGGAAGCTTTTGCATCTGCGCTGTCACTGCAAGGAAACTTTTTTTCTATCTCACTTTGCCAAGTTAATGTATTCCTATCCCTCAGATCTCAGTTCTGTCATATCTTCATGAAACCCCTGTGTGATCTAACATTCAGCACCTCCCTCCATTACAGACCCTCAGAGCATTTATTGCTCTTTTATTGAGCTTATACTCTCTAATTCTAATTATATATGTACTTGTGTGATTCTTCCATTATGATACATTTCATTCATTAATCTGGATATTCTAGTAGGACTGAAAGTGTTTATTATTGTTCACTGTAATTTATTTCCTATTTCTGCTCTACTGTCATCAGTAAACATTTTTTTGAAGAAAGAATGACAAATCTAGAATGGCTGCACGCAGTGGCTCATGCCTGTAATCTCAGCACTTTGGGAGGCTGAGGTGGGTGGATCACGAGGTCAGGAGTTCAATACCAACCTGGCCAAGATGGTGTATTGTTTCTCCTAAAAAATACAAAAAAATTAGACAGGAGTGGTGGCGGGTGCCTGCAAACCCAGCTATTCAGGAGGCTGAGGCAGATAATTGCTTGAATCAAAGAATCGGAAGTTGCAGTGAATCAAGGTCTTGCCATTGTACTCCAGCTCACATAACAGAGTGAGATTCTGTGTCAAAAAAAATTATATATATATAATGGGAACTCATATCTGAAATTTTAGAGTTTAAAAATGGAGCAGTAAAGCAAACTTTTAAAATTGTGAGGGAATTGTTTGTGGAATAAAACATTACTTAATGAAATAATTATTTCAGATGTAATGTCTCTGAACAAGGTATGTCAGGCCAAGGTTCTTACATTTCACTCCAGAGTCATCTAGATTCTCTTGGGCTGTAAGCCCCCATTGTCTATACTTTATAAATGCAGTCAGCCAATGTTACACCCTTCTGTGTCACCTAATCTTCCATTTCCACTTCTCTCTCCAGAAAGTATCTAATCTCATGAAGTGGTTGTGGTCTTAGGTGAGTCTAATCATTTAAAAATCAAACTTGTCTTCCAAGATGGCTGAATAGGAACAGCTCTAATCTACAGCTCCCAGCGTGAGCGTGCAGAAGACAGGTGATTTCTGCATTTCCGAATGAGGTACCAGGTTCATCTCAGTGGGGCTGTCGGACAGTGGGTGCAGTACAGTGGGTGCAGCCCACCAAGTGTGAGCCTAAGCAGGGCGAGGCATTGCCTCACCTGGGAAGTTCAAGGGGTCAGGGAATTCCCTTTCCTAGCCAAGGGAAGCTGTGGCAGACAGGATAATTGGGTCACTCCCACCCTAATACTGTGCTTTTCCAATGGTCTTAGCAAATGGCACACCAGGAGATTACATCCCGCGCCTGGCTCAGAGGGTGCCACACCCACAGAGCCTGGCTCATTGCTAGCACAGCAGTCTGAGATTGAACTGCAAGGCAGCAGTGAGGCTGGGGGAGGGGCGCCTGCCATTGCTGAGGCTTGAGTAGGTAAACAATACAGCTGGGAAGCTCCAATTGGAAGTGGGTGGAGCCCACCACAGCTCAAGAAGGCCTGTGTGCCTCTGTAGACCCCACCTCTGGGGGCTGGGCATAGCTGAACAAAAGGCAGCAGAAACCTCTGCAGACTTGAATGTCCCTGTCTGACAGCTTTGAAGAGAGTAGTGGTTCTCCCAGCACAGAGTTTGTTATCTGAGAAGGGACAGACAGCCTCCTCAAGTGGGTTCCTGACCCCCTAGTAGCCTAACTGGGAGGGAACCCCAGAAGGGGCAGACTGACACCTCACATGGTCGGGTACCCCTCTGAGACGAAGCTTCCAAAGGAACAATCAGGCAGCAACATTTGCTGTTCAGCAATATTTGCTGTTCTACAGCCTCCACTGCTGATACCCAGGCAAACAGGGTCTGGAGTGGACCTCCAGCAAACACCAACAGACCTGCAGCTGAGGGTCCTGACTGTTAGAATGAAAACTAATAGAAAGGACATCCACACCAAAACCGCATCTGTACATCACCATCATCAAAGACCAAAGGTAGGTCAATCCACAAAGATGGGCAAAAAACAGAGCAGAAAAGCTGAAAATTTAAAACATCAGAGTGCCTCTCCCCCTCCAAAAGAACACAGCTCCTCGCTAGCAATGGAACAAAGCTGCATGGAGAATTACTTTGACGAGTTGAGAGAAGAAGTCTTCAGACAATCAGACTTCTCCGAGCTAAAGGAGAAATTTTGAATCCATCCCAAAGAAGCTAAAAACCTTGAAAAAAGATTAGATGAATGGATAACTAGAATAACCAGTGTGGAGAAGTCCTTAAATGACCTGATAGAGCTGAAAACCATGGCACAAGAACTACAAGACGAATGCACAAACTTCAGTAGCTAATTCGATCAACTTGAAGAAAGGGTATCAGTGATTAAAGATCAAATGAATGAAATGAAGTGAGAAGAGAAGTTTAGAGAAAAAAGAATAAAAAGAAATGAACAAAGCCTCCAAGAAATATGGGACTATGTGAAAAGACCAAATCTATGTCTGATTGGTGATGAAAGTGATGGGGAGAAGGAATCAAGTTGGAAAACACTGCAGGATATTATCCCAGAGAACTTCCCCAACCTAGCAAGGCAGGCCAACATTCAAATTGGCCTGGTCAATTTGATGGCCAATTTGAAGGCCAACATTCAAATACAGAGAATGCCACAAACAAGAAATGGGGAAAGGATTCCCTATTTAATAAATGATGCTGGGAAAACTGGCTAGCCATATGTAGAAAGCTGAAACTGGATCCCTTCCTTATACCTTATACAAAAATTAATTCAAGATGGATCAAAGACTTAAATGTTAGGCCTAAAACCATAAAAACCCTAGAAGAAAACCTAGGCAATGCCATTCAGGACATAGGCATTGGCAAGGATTTCATGTGTAAAACATCAAAAGCAATGGCAACAAAAGCCAAAATTGACAAATGGGATCTAACTAAACTAAACTAAAGTGCTTCTGCACAGCAAAAGAAACGATCATCAGAGTGAACATGTAAGGTACAGAATGGGAGAACATTTCTGCAATCTGCTGATCTGACAAAGGGCTAATATCCAGAATCTACAAAGAACTCAAACAAATTTACAAGAAAAAAACAAACAACCCCATCAAAAAGTGGGCAAAGGAGATGAACAGAAACTTCTCAAAAGACGACATTTATGCAACAAACAGGCACATGAAAAAATGCCCATCATCACTGGCCATCAGAGAAATGCAAATCAAAACCACAATGATATACCATCTCACACCAGTTAGAATGGTGATCATTAAAAGTAAAGAAACAACAGGTGCTGGAGAGGATGTGGAGAAATAGGAACATTTTTACACTGTTGGTGCGACTGTAAACTAGTTCAACCATTGTGGAAGACAGTGTGTCGATTCCTCAAGGATCTAGAAGTAGAAATACCATTTGACCCAGCCATCCCATTACTGGGGATATACCCAGAGGATTATAAATCATGCTGCTATAAAGATACATGCACACATATGTTTATTGCGACACTAGTCACAATAGCAAAGACTTGGAACCAAACCAAATGTCCATCAATGATAGATTGCATTAAGAAAATGTGGCACATAAGCACCATGGAATATTATGCAGCCATAAAAAAGAATGAGTTTCTGTCCTTTGTAGGGACATGGAGGAAGCTGAAAACCATCATTCTCAGCAAACTATCGCAAGGACAAAAAACCAAACACCACATGTTCTCACTCATAGGTGGGAATTGAACAATGAGATCACTTGGACACAGGAAGGGGAACATCACACACTGGGGCCTGTCATGGGGTGAGGGGAGGGGGGAAGGATAGCATTAGGAGATATACCTAATGTAAATGACGAGTTAATGGGTGCAGCACACCAACAAGGCACATGTATGCATATGTAACAAACCTTTATGTTGTGCACATGTACCATAGAACTTAAAGAAAAATAAAAATAAAAAAAGAAATCAAACTTTCCAGAGAAGACATCTCCAGAGAAGACACACTGAATATGCAGCTGCTAGGCTTCAGGCACCCAAGAATTACTGCTTACTTGGATATCTGCAAATCCTCCAGATATGAGACTATTCATAGCAGATTCTGGTGTGTATCACAGTTGCAATAAAGCACTTCCTCCTCATTTACTCTAATAAAAATACTTTAAACTTACTTCCCAGGGTACTTTTGTCCTGTCTAAGCTAACATGTAGTTATCCCAGCTTTCTCAGTTATTTAAAATAACATCAATATTTAAAATGTCTATAACTAGAGCATTTACAATGTATCGGTTTGTGTTATATCAAGTAATTATAGTTTGTTTTACATTGAGACAGACTGTCATTCTGTCACAGGCTGAACTGCAGGGCACCACCATGGCTCACTGCAGCCTGGGTCTTCTGGACTCGAGCCATCCTGCTGCATCAGCCCCCTGAGTAGCTGGGAATATAGCATGTGCCATCATGCCAGGCTGATTTCTAAAAGAATGTTTAGTAGACATGAGGTCTCACTATGTTGCCTACACTGGTCTGGAAATCCTGGCCACAAGCCATTCTTACACCTTAGCCTCCCCACGTGCTAGGATTAGAGGTGTGTGCCACCATGCCTGGGCTCCTTTTGTATTCTACTATCTTATGCATCATTTGACATTTTGGATCTCAAAAGTTATAATTCCACAGTGTTCATGTAATTATGGAACCCACAAAGAGCATACAATTGCCAATATATTATGTACATGGAAGAGTCTTTTCTTAACTTCAATTTTAATATTTAAATTGGCATATATTTATTAACTTGTTTCTGAGATTCATCAACTTTGTTGCATTCAGTGAGTTATAGGATTATTTTGCATAAATACACCAAATTTACTTAGCTATTCTACTGTTGAAGAATATTTTGGCTCTAATTTGGAGCTACAATAAAATTGAGGCAAAAGGATTTCCATTTACATCTCCCCAGTCATGAATCAATTTCATTTATTCTGTGTCTTTGACTACACACAATTTTATGTGACTTTAAATTTTGGTATATTTTTATGGGGGCCTGTGTTACAACTGGTGGATTAATTCTTATTTTTGTAAGACTAATGAAAGTGAGCACTTTTTTATATTTGGATAGTTATTTATGTATCCAATTCTGTAAAGGGTCTGTTCAGATATTTTACGCCATCTTCTATTGAGTTCACTGTCTTTTTTAATTACATTTTAAGTATTCGTCATGCACATGTATATATTTTATTTTATGTATGTTGGGGTGAATATCTTTCTCCACTACTAGTTTGCATAATGTTTTTTTGAAACACAGAAGTCATCATTATCAATATAAATGAATTGTTTTAATTATTAATTTGTGCCCTGGTTAAGAAATCCTTATGAGAATATTGTTTCAGGTTCCCCTTCCTTTCAGGACTTGAATCTATCTGGAAATGACTGTGTATGTTTTGAGGTAGGGGTCAATATTTAGTTACATTTTTCCAATATTTAATTAATCCAGCATTGGTCTGATCACCTTGTGTATTTCAATGTAGAAGAACACAACAATAATGAAGGATTATTTATATCTGTAGTGAGAATTCCAAAATGAAGCCGAACATAGAAGGTCAAATAATATTATCTCAAAGGATAGATTAATACAATGAATCATGATGGATAAGTGTAATATAGTCAGATAAAGAGGAAGAAAAACATATCCCAGTTATCATTGAGACTTCACTCCAAGTTTCTTTGCATGAAACACAAGATCCTGACTGTCTTCCATTGATTTCTACTTCATTCAGACATGTCTGTCATTTATTATTTCACTCAGTGACAGTCAGAAATGAAGAAAAAAAAAAGAGAATATACTGTATGCTATGGTTATGAGTAATGATTTTTCAAAAACTAGTTAATAAAGAACCAATACATATACTTTTAGTGTTTTCAGCATATTTAATAGTAACACAATAAATGAGTTTTGATAACATTAGAAGGCAGTTCAAGACATAAAATAGAGCCTATTTGTTGTGTATGTTAAGGCACAAGGAAGAGGATTTCGTGGAATAAAGGGGTTCCCACAGCATGTGAACACATTTCGGATTTGTGTCTGATCAGAAGTGAATACAGCAAAAGATAGGCCTGAGAGGAGGTGAGAAAGAGCAATTAGGGATGGTGTATATTAGGGAGCTTTGATTAACATCAACGAAGCTCACAGTCTTAGCCTCATAATCCAGGAATAATCCTACTAGGCTGTTAGGTCTTGGGATATATTGCAGCATAAGTGGGGAGGTGGTAAAGAGA
>NW_016816581.1:18943-29726 GCF_001698545.2 Rhinopithecus bieti
AAAAAAAAAAAAAACACACAATTTGAATTTCGCTATTCCAGCCCATATTATTGAAAAGTAAGAACAGTTCATGCTTAAGAGTTGGAGTATAGAGCTATAGTTACTAGAAAGGAAATAATTATTTCTGTTTCATTGACACATGGCAAGTTGCGTAAACTCATTCTATGTGAAATGACCTTAGACTAGCATGTCCAGCTAAATGCATTTCACCCCGCAAAACCTATCCTAATAAGGTTGCATTTATGATTTGGCCATCTTTGTCTCTCTGAATTCATTTCCTTCCATTCTATCTCTAACTCATCCCAATCTGAAACATAGACTTGTCTGTGGTTCCTCAGGCCTCCAAATATACACAGACTCAAAATTACTGCATATTCTCTTCTCTCTAACTGGAAGTATATGGATATATACAAATACACAGACACATACATACATATACATATATACACACTCATGGTCCACATATATATCCCTACACACATTTCTGTTCCCTCTCCTCTTCAAAACTTTGTTTCAATTTGAATTTTTCAGTGAGACATTTTTCTGACCACCCGTTATAAAATTCAGACACTCATCTCCAGTTTCTGGCCTGTATTGTCCTTTTCTACTTCCCTGCTTGATTATTCTCCAACAAAAAAACTTACAACACTCAAGTACATCATTCATTACATGTATTTGCATATTGACCATTTGACTCTCTCATTTGGATTGTATGATTTGTGAGAACAAAAGTGTTTCCTTTCTTCTTTACTAGTATATTTTCTAATTTAATATTCAACATAGACTAGATTCTCATAAAATACTTTTCAACAAACTAATATTAGCTATCATACCCTCAAAATATACATCCACAAAGAGAAAATTACTTATAATATTTTTCTGAAGTCCTCAGAGTTCTCCTTATATTTAGATACTAGTTCCCATATTTCTGGTATGTTTACACATCTCCCTCAAGACACAAATCTGTGTTTCTCACCACTTTTCTCATTATATGTTATGTATTATTCAATATTAATTAGTTGAGATTCCTAATTTCATGATTTCCCTAGATTTCCCCCGTCACTTTTTCTGCCATAAATTTTCCATACAATTCCAAATACTACTTGTCCACCAGCATTCAGATTAATGCTGACCCAGCCTCAGAAGGTTCACTTGAGCTTTCCATGACTGCCAAATAAATCTTGGGCCCAGCATTTATCCAACCAGCACATACAGAATGCTGTGAGAAGTATCCCAGATTCTTGTATCTCTTGGTGTATAGCTACAAGTTTATAAGGAAACAAACCAGCATGCTTTGGGTGACATCAGTGGTTTTCTTAGAAATCCTACCTAATAAGCATACTATTCTATATAAGAAATGAGGCCACTGTGTCTCTCTCTCTCTCTCTCTCTATATATATATATATATACACACACACACACACACACAGACATGCACACACATATATGTATGTATGTGTGTATATATGTGTGTATGTGTGTGTATATATATATATGTATCAGATTTTTATATCTATTTTTAAATAGAAACTTTTGTTACATAGGTACCCATGAGAGCCTGAAAGAATTCCTGTCACCCATTCTCCATAGTGACAGTCATCTATAAAAAACAACTTCAGTTAACCATGAGCTTTGAGAAAATGTAATTGAGCAGAAGTTGATATTGATCACCCCAAAACCAGGGAGTGTCCCTAAAGCAAAACTAAGAACAATAATGTAGCAACAAATCATTCTTTTAAGCCACTTGGACAAGATTCATTTGAGGTGTTTGACTCATGCTTCACTTATGGGAGGAGAGGCAGGCTGGGGTGTGGGTAAGCTCCAGGGCCCTGGCGGCAGCCTACTGGGTTTCTATGAGTATCATAATGAGCTAACAGCAAACCTCTGGCTTCTCCGTGAGGTCGTTGTAGGGGATTGGAGGTTTCTGATAGATGATGCATGTTGTCATCAACAGGTGTTTGTCTATTGAAAGATTTTATTCACTCTCTCTGATTTGGTGTTAACTTTGACTCTCCTAACATCTTTGTTTCTTATGCTTCACCAGAAAAGGAGAGTAAGGCTGGTGCAATCTTGGCGGCCAGTTCTATATCTTAGATCCATTGCTTTCTATGTCTCATGATTTAAAATGTATGACATTGACCTACACTGACGTCTGCATACTATTCTCTGCTGCTTCTGTAACCTGCTTCTACCTTGTTAGACATGTCTGCCTCTGAAACACATTTTTCTCTTCCACTTCTGCTCTCTCCACCCCCATTGTCCTTTGTGCCAAATTCATATTCATGATCCACGGTTAGACAATGCAACCTCCTGCTTCCTCATGCTCTCTGTCCCATGTTAGCCACACAGCCAGCATTTCCTGCCCTAAACCTCATCAGGATGATGTTGGGGTCTGCGTGTTTCCTAAACAAAAGAATGAACACACAAGACAACACAAGACAAGACAAACATGGCGGCCGCCCCGAATGGCACGCTCTGCTTTATTTTATACAGTCATTTGTGGAATGTTGCCAAGTCACAAGACACATTGTTGTTTTTCTGACCTTTCCCTGACTTTCTGGATTTTCAAGATGTTTACATATAAACAAGCCCCCAGGGTCTGCCGTTTGCAGCTGGCTCCTTTGTCCTCCCTGCAAACAGGGAAGGAATACCCTGCTTCGTTTGCAAGAGCAGGACTTATCAGGAACGTCTCGTTTGCGAGCACGTAGTCCTCTACAGGATGAGGCACAATTACATTGCAGTTTCTCTTGGCTTTTTGACTCTTTATCCTTAATTCAGTGTTTTCTCAAAGTGTGGAACCCTGACCAGCAAAAGGAGCACTAACATCACCCAAGGACTTGTTAGATGTGCACATTCTTGAGTCTCACCCAGAAACTACTAGGTCAGAAACTCTGGGGGTGGAGCCCAGCAATCTGTGTTTTAATAGCTTCCAGCGGGTTGCTATGCCAGCTACAGTTTGAGAACCACGGCCTTAACCCATGTCTTGCCCTGCCTTCTTTCTTCCTGCTGTGTGCATTTGACTAATTCTAGTAGGAAGCAGCTCATGATTGGAGGTTATTGCATACTATTTTTCAAAGCCATTATCACAGATAACTTTAGAAGGTTATGTAAAACATCAGCATAATTTCAAACACTCAGTGAACACTGTCTCATCCACACTAACAAGATGGTGATGACCTAGCTAGATGGGGATACAAAAAATGCCTAAGCCTCACCTTAGTCGGGCAAGTTACATTCTTCCTGGGGAGGTTCTTTTTTAATAATGTGAATTTTTAAATGCTGGTAAAGATGCTAATAAACATTATCGGTAGGCTGGACGCAGTGGCTCACACCTGTAATCCCAGCACTTTGGGAGGCCGAGGTGGGTGCATCTCTTGAGTCCAGGAGTTCCAGACCAGGCTGGGCAACATGGCGAAACCCTGTCTCTACAAAAAATATAAAAATTAGTGGGGCATGGTGGTGTGGGCCTGTGGTCCCAGCTATTCTGGGGGCTGAGGTGACAGTATCACTGGAGCCTGGGAGATGGAAGCTGCAGTGAGCCATGTTCATGCCACTGCGCTCCAGCCTGGGCAACAGAGTGAGACCCTGTCTCAAACAAACAGCAACAACAACAACAACAACAACAAACCCAGTACTGATAAATACTAGCAGGACATGGAGAGACTAGTCTTCAAATTCATAACACTTGGGATTACCAAGCATTAGGAATTCCCAGATCATTCCTTAGCTTAATGATGGGTATATACGGTCCATTACATTAATGTCTCATGTGTGTGTGTGTGTGTGTGTGTATGTGTGTTTGAAAATGTCATAATAAAAAATTTAAAATATTACTTAAAAGTGGCAGTATTATACCATCCTTAAATAAATCCAAGTCAAATAGTTTTTACTTTTGTTGCTACCCACCTTGGTCATAAATGATATTAATAATGAATTTGTACTTATTGAATGATTTTCATTTATTTCTACTAGCGACATATATACATATATGGATGGATGGGTGGTTGATAGATAGGTAGGTAAGTAGATAGGTAGAGATAGATAGATAGATAGATAGATAGATAGATAGATAGATAGATAGAACATGGTTGTCAATATTAATGTTGAAGAAATCGCCAAAAGCTAAACGATGTGTATGGTCTGTACATTTCTTCTAATTGTGTAAATTGGAAAATTCTTTAATAAAACAATTTCACGAGATCCATGTATGTGTCATTCGACATTGGAATATTAATACATGAAAATTTCATTTACTGGAATTTATCCTAATGGGGGAGAATTCTAATTGCAGAAAAATTGTATGTAGGATGATGGTCCTCACTGCATTTTTTTCATAATAGCATAAATCTATCCCTTTGTGACCAACGAAATGGGAGCTAGCCAAGTAAATATCGATATATAATCATCCAGTATAATCATTAAGATGATCGTTGTTTATAATAGTATGGGGGAAGAAAGACACAAAATTTGGCTCACAGTAGGATTACAATCTTGAAAAATATGTGCAAAAAGAGGAAACTTTCTATTAGGTAGGGTGGTGATATGATCAGTGTCTTACACCTTCTTCTCCTGTTTTTACTTTTTCAAAGGAAATGTATATTTAGCAATTATAACAATGGAATTCCCAAGATTATTTCCTCTCCAAAGTGGTTTGGGCCTTTGTGATTTGGCAACATTACTTTTAATCTATAGAGAGCCCAATTTTTCAAGAGTTAATATGTCCCAAGAGGAGCGAGCAATATTGCTTCTCTGTTACCAGCAAAGCCCAGGATTCATGGAGAGAGTCTAGAGTCATCCGACTGCAGTTGCATCTCTTTTTTCTAATGTTGCTTCTATGGTACTTTTAACTATTAAAATGTATGGCAATCATTCGATTGCATCCTTCTCCCAAAGAAGCAGAACTTGGCAAGAGCCCTGAGACCTCTGTCCCCTCTGGTTGTCTCATCCAGGACTTTTATTATACTCGGAACATCAAGAATCAAAGTGGTTTCCTAGAGATGTGTTAGGCTGAATGGCAGCTGCATCATTATTCCACCAACTGGGAAATTGAAACAGAGCTACTTCCCACGGCATCTGTTTGAACATGCTACATAAAGGCAGTTTAAGAAGACTGGGGAGCATCCATGGTGGGATAGCAACATACTGACGCTTAGCCCTTCCCATCCCAGAGACTTCCAGTTCATCTGTGTGGTTTCCATTGCATGGGCTTACAGTCTGCACTGCTTTTGCTTTCTTATTAATGAGTAATCATCATATTATTGATCCCAATTATAATAACTTTTACTACCATTTTGGGCATTAAAAAAAGCTGAATTTAAAAAAGAAAAAAAAAACACATATACACCCTTCAAATGCTGGTGCTTTTACACTGTCAGCTTCAGATGATTTTTTTTTGGCATTCATTATATTTTTTCTATGCTTATAGAAGATTCAGGTCAAACACCATATGCCCTTGAATCATATGCTATTTCAGGCCTTTTGATTTGTTGATTACTCTGTTAAACAGATATTCACTGGACCGACTCTAATGGGGGGTGGGCCATGGAGGGATTCTGTGCCACTGTAGATCACTGATATATAAAATTAAACTAGAGGTGGAACATAGCAAAAGGAAAGGATTATTTACCCAAGAATCACCTTGGAGTCACTTCACTGTTTCTTTTCTACGAGTCGTCATCTTGCTTCTGGTTTTAAGTCAGGTAATTGTTCTGCTGCTTTCTGTGTTTCTGACTCGGCAGAACTTAGTCTTTCATCTGGTGTTTATTCATCTCGATGGAACAGCTTTCAGTCCTCTTTAAAAATTAATTTGACTTTAATGTCTAGTTATCTAAGACTCCCCTGGGCTAGGATGAAATCACACGGGGGGAATTTTGATTTGACAAATGGCCATTGTATGGGAGCCTTTGATCCTGCACCACGGTCCTTGTTTTGCTGAGCTTTAAGCAACATCAAAGTCTGCACCATGCGGCATGATTGGTGGTCGACGCCGGGAGAATTCTGGCACTTCCCAGCATCCCTGGGTGGCTGCAGCCTGTTAGGTGCAGATGAGAGCTGTCCTAATCCTTTACCCAAGTAGAGAAATTGGACAAGGGTGGAGGCAAACAGAAGATGGGATGAGTTTTTCCTAGGACCTTGGTGCCTGTTGAGTGACGTGAAGCCCTTTGCTCCCTAAAGTAGGAATTCCCAATCCTGGTCTTCCAATCCCTGAGGCCTGCTGAGTTTTTTCCCAAGTTTTTAGAAATTATGAGAAAAAAAATTGTTAATTTACTTTTTATTTGTAAAAATACATAGAAAATGGCCAGGCACGGTGGTTCATGCCTGTAATCCCAGCACTTTGGGAGGCCCAGGGGGGCGGATCACCTGAGGTGGGGAGTTTGAGACCAGCCTGACCAACATGGAGAAACCCCACCTCTACTAAAGATACAAAATTAGCCAGGCGTGGTGGCGCATGCCTGTAATCCCAGCTACTCAGGAGGCTGAGGCAATACAAGAAATTGAACAACAGATTTTCTTATTCTATTGTCAGTTTACTGTCCAAGACCACTGACTGACTGACCACCCTGTATATACATTCTGTACCTCAATAAATCTAAGTAATTAATCAAAGTGTCCACACAGAAGTAAGATCTGCGCTGGTTGTTTGTGGGGGCCCTGTTGGCTCAGTCCTGGACTCCGAGTGGGAAACTTGTGAAACCCTCAGGTCATGGACTGGATCCTGCAGACATTCTCTGCTGAGATTCTGGAGCTCCCTGGTGGGGCCCTGATACTCCATTACAAGGTCTGATGATGCTGTGTATCAGGAATGAATTGGGGCAAGGAGAGAAAGGAAGGGAGGGTAGCTTCTGATTTTATTTCAACCACTTTTTGCACCACATCATTCACTTATTCATCCAAACACTCAGCTTTAGGCAGGTGAAGCATAGAGCACTGGAAATTAGGAGCTTTCCATTACAGACCTATCTCTGTCTACTGTGACATTATGAAGGAAACAACCTGTTTTCCTACTTGAGTCTCAGACCATGAAACAAATATAAGAAAGTAATTCCCTTTAGAGTTGGCATCTTGTAGGTTCCAAAAGTCCTAATCAATCCAGAAGAGAGAGTAGAGATGGGTATAGGCAGGAACAATCCATGATGTGGATAATGGACACTCCAGTCAATTTGGAATACTTCTTCATTTTCCAGTGCTTCTCCTTTTAATAAAAAAGATAGTGAATCTGGAAACAGGGTTTTGATTCTAAGTGGTCAGAACAAATCATAGTTGTCCCTATTTTTCTTTCAAATAACTGATGAATGACTATGAGAGAGTGGGAAAAAACTGCCTGGGCTAAAGAATATGAGAAGATGGACAGAGGGTTCTATGACTTATTTTTAGAGAGGGACGCAAAAGCTGGGCAGCAAACCACCATGGCATAAGTTTACCTACCTAACAAGCCTGAATGCCTGCACAGTTATCCCAGGACTTAAAATTAAATTAAATTACATTAAAAACAAAAACCCAAATCAAAACAAAATAAAAAAAAACCAACCAACCAACCAAATAAAGAAAAAGACTGCAATTAAACCAATCAAGGTTTACTAGTAGAGAAAAGAAAAATTATTAAAGATATTGGGTCTTTTTATTTTCGTGCAGATTAAATTAACTTCCTCTAGGGCTGCGAAAACTCTGAACTAACATATAGGAGGTTTCTGTTAGACTCAGAGAGGTGTAATTATATTTCCATGGGGTGATGGTGAATTTTAGGTATCAGTCTGACTGGATTAACCAATACCTATAGACCTGGTGAATCATTGTTTCTGGGTGAGTCTGTGAAGGTGTTTCTAGAGGAGAGAGACATGTGAGTTGGTGAGCTGAGTGGCAGCCTCATCCCTCAATGTGTGTGGGCACCATCTAATAGGCTGGTAGCTCAGATATAAAGAAAAAGGCAGAGAAAAGGCAATTTCTTCCATCTCTCTCCTGAAACTGGTCCTGAGGCTTTCAGACTTGAGCTTAGCCAGGATACCAGTATCCTCAGGATGCCAGCTTCAAGACAGCCTATATTGGAACTCCTAGACTCCATAATCAAGCAAATTAATTTTCCTGATGAATTCTGTCCCATGTAGAATGATGTATAGCTTGTGCACAGATGTATGTTCTGAGAAATGTGTCAGGTGTTTTAGGTTTTTTTTTTTTTTTTTTTTTGACAGAGTTTCTCTGTGTCACACAGGCTGAAGTGTAGTGGAGTGATCTTGGCTCACTGGAACCTCTGCCTCCAGGGTCAAAGCGATTCTCCTGCCTCAGGTGCCTGAGCACCTGGGATTACTGGAACGTGATACTAGGCCTGGCTAATTTTGTATTTTTTTTGTAGAGACGGAGTTTTGCTATCTTGGCCAGGCTGCACTTGAACTCCTGGCCTCAAGTGATCTCTCCGCCTTGGCCTGCCAAAGTGCTGGAATTACAGGTACGAGCCACAGTGCCCAGCCAGGCAGTTTTATTGTTTTAATATGATAGAATATACTACACAAACCTAGATGCTATAGCCTACTACACACCTATGGTATACACTATAGCTTATTCCTACAATAGGCTACAAACCTGTACAGTATGTTCTGCACTGCATACTGTTGGCCATTGTAACACAATGATAGCTAATTGTGTATCTAAACATATTTAAATACAGAAAAGTACAGTAAACGTATTGGTATTATAATCTTATGGGACCATCATATGTAGTTTGTGATTGGCCCATGAATATATCCGCACACATATACATATATGTCCTATGGTTCTGTCTGAAGAACCCTGACTAATACAGAAACTATAAACTTTGTTTTGGCAATTCTAAGTCCTTTACACTGCTTTGCTTGATATCACTTCTGAATTTAAGTGAAAGAAGTGAAAATTATTAGAATTGCAAATATTTTCCAAAGCTCATCTAAGACATTTTAAGAAATTTTTCACAGTTTGATAAGATTAAGACTCAAGTGAGATGACAATCACAATCACATATCAAGTTAGGTCTTGTAAATTTATTTGGTCGAAAATTGTGTTTTGATTTCTAAAGTAGGATATTTTGGGGAGCTTTCTCATTGTCTTGGTTTCATTATTTTGCATCGCTCATCATTACCTTACTAATTAAAAGTCATGTCTAAAACCTGAATGTTATGAAAGCACATAACTTACATTAGGCATTAATGTAGTCTCAGTTGAATTCAACAATATTAATACACTCATTACAAACATATATAAACACCTATGTGTACATATATGTATCAATTCCATGTATTCATTATGCATACATATCTGTTGCAGTAAACACTAAAGTTTTTCAAAACCTTATTAAACAATCATAGAAAACACAAAATAACAATTAATATCCTCATAATTGATAAAATCTATGGTAACAACAGGAGTTACAAATGGTATCATTGTGTAAATTTAAGATAATGAGATTTTTAACACTCAAATTTATTATTGTGTAAAGGAAACATGATATAATTTTATCAATATGTTTCACTCACCCTGGAGTTCTTTTAATGGTTCCCATAGCGATTCTGTCAAAAATAATTTTGTTAAGTACTCCTCCAGGTCAGAAGCTCATTCACTGCAGTACTGAATTTCAGAGGTCACCAAAACGCAGTTCTAAGTGCTGTCCTTCTCCTTCGGAGAAAACTGAACTTGTCTCTTCTGCCTCCTTTTATAAGAATCTGTGAAGATCACATCCACCTCTTTAAGGGTGTTTAGAGCATTCTGAAAGGTGGAGACAAAGATGATTAGGTTTATGTAGTATTTAGAACACGCCTCTGCAGTTCTGATTAAATTATTATCACACTTTCATTCTGAAAACCAGTGCTGAAAGAATCATATGTAACATAAATCCTGTCAGAGGAGACATAGGCTAGAAATAAACTAAGATGCATTTTATATTGTTTATTGGGTTTCTTCCATGATACAGGCATTCCTCTAAGTGCACATTCATTTATTCTAAAAAAAGGGTCTCGTCTCCTTCTGGAGTGCAGTGGCATAATCATAGCTCCCTGCAACCTTGAATTCCAAGTAATCCTCCTGTTTCAGCCTCCCAAGTAGCTAAGACTTTAGGCTCACACTATATCAACTCGCCAATTTTTTTTTTTTTTTTTTTGAAATTTTTGGTAAAGTCAGTGTATGACTCTGTAGCCCAGGCTGTTCTCCAACAGCTGGCTTCAAGTGGTCCTCCGGTCTCAGCCTTCCACAGAGCTAGGAGTGCAGGTATAAACCACCTCATCCAGCTTAAATACTGCTTTAGTACATTTATATTATATTTCCAGAGAAGTCCAACAGAAGATAAAACTTTCCTTTTTGATTTCTATTTTCTACCACTCTAAGAGAAACCACTGATTAACCAAATAAACCCACTAACTTGGGGTCTCTCATTGAATTTACAAAACGTCGCAAGATTCACGGGTGAAAGATGAGTCACTATTTTAACATTTTTCTCCACATAGTGCATGATGTCCTACAATGACTAGGAGTGCAAGACAGGAATTATTTTGGTGATTATAAATAACTTTTAGGCTATAGGCAAATTCACAAATACAGAAACCAAAAGATAGGCATGGACTATATTTTTATTTCTGTACCAAATCTTTCTGTAGTTATATGAAAATTATTTTTTTAAAGAAAGAGATTTCAGAAGGGACTACTTAAATACCTTCTGACAGAGGAGTTCTTTGCCAATGGTCCAGAAGACTTATGGTCAAGACTGTCAAAACAGTGAAGACAAATCTATCAGACCCATGACTCCCAAGGTTTAAAGACAAAAGCA
>NW_016816581.1:31173-52130 GCF_001698545.2 Rhinopithecus bieti
TTTTTTTTTTTTTTTTTTTTTTTTTTTTTTTTTTTTTTTTTTTTTTTTTTTTTTGAGACGGAGTCTCGCTCTGTCACCCGGACTGGAGTGCAGTGGCCGGATCTCAGCTCACTGCAAGCTCCGCCTCCAGGGTTTACGCCATTCTCCTGCCTCAGCCTCCCAAGTAGCTGGGACTACAGGTGCCGCCACCTCGCCCGGCTAGCTTTTTGTATTTTTTAGTAGAGACGGGGTTTCACCGTGTTAGCCAGGATGGTCTCGAACTCCTGACCTCGTGATCCCCCGGTCTCGGCCTCCCAAAGTGCTGGGATTACAGGCTTGAGCCACCGTGCCCGGCCAGGTTTTCTGTTGAATTACAAATCTGTTTTTCAGAATCTTGTAATAGACTGTTTTTTTCATCTGGGTTCTAAAACTTACTGCAAAATCTTTGTATGAAACTTGGTGATCTATTTCTGCTTCCTAACATATGTAGAAATCTGACTATATTTAATTCTGGAAATTTTAAAGTTTTATAAAATGCCATTCTATGATAAATACTGTTTAAAACCCAGTAATTATAACTCCTTTGACATTTTGTTTGTTTTATTTGCTCACATGGAGAGAATTGTGCATATTTTTTCCAATGTTAACACAATTTAGTAATTTTCCAACAAGTTATATTTTTCTTTCTGGACTCTGAATATCCAGGGCTATCTTTTCTTTAACCCTTTTTTTAAAAATTGTTTCTCAATTGTTTTACCCATTTATTGTCTATTTTTCCACAACCCCAGTCATTTTCTGTTGAAACCTCTTATCTGTTAGAGTAGAGAGAAATATGTTAGAAAAAGGAAGGGGACAATGTGGTACATGGGCTATGATGTACTAGATATTGTGCTGTCTCTATGCACACATTGTTCCTAATCTCCACTGAAAATATGCAATATGTCCCAAGTTTACATATGAGCACATAAAAGGTAAGCAATCTTTCTTTCTCTTTCTTTTTCTTTTCTTTTTTTTTTTTTTTTTTTGAGACTGAGTCTTGCTCTGTCCCCCAGGGTGGAGAGCAGTGGCACAATCTCTGCTCACTGCAAGCTTCGCCTCCCGGGTTCACTCCATTCTCCTGCCTCAGTCTCCTGAGAAGTTGGGACTACAGGTGCCCGCCACCACACCTGGCTAATTTGTTGTATTTTTAGTAGAGACGGGGTTTCACCGTGTTAGCCAGGATGGTCTCGATCTCCTGACTTCGTGATCCGCCCTCCTCGGCCTCCCAAAGTGCTGGGATTACAAGAGTGAGCCACCATGCCTGGCCGTAAGCAATCTTTTTATGGTCCTATTTCTTGTACGGGATGGATTCAGGAATCAATCTCTTGTCGTCAACTCCATAAATCCTCAAATCTCTCAATGTATTGTCTCACCTAGAGCCACAGAAACACATATGATTTCTTCTGTGCTTGTGTGTTCAGGTGAGGTTCAGCCTACATTCTGAGATTTCTTTCTCTGATGAATGAAACATTCAGTTCTTGAATATTGCTACGTTATCAGTAGCCTATAAAAATCAGAATCAAATAGGTTTTCTTCCTTGAGAAAATAATGGAGGCAGCAATTACACACAGCAGCGTAGGGGGTAGATTTCAGTCATGTTTTTTCTTTTTCTATTCTTTTTTTCTTTTCTTAGAGACAGGGTCTCACTCTGTCACCCAGACTACAGTGCAGTTGCTGGATCATAATTACTACAGCTTCAACCTCCTAGGCTCAAGCGATCCTCAACCTCTGCCTCCTGAGTAGCTCTGACCACAGGTAGGCATCCCCCACTCCAGGCCCGTTTTTAAATTGTTTGTGGAAATATGGTCTTCTTAAGCTGTTCCGTCTAGTCTCAACCTCCTGGACTCAAACAATCCTCCTGCTTCAACCTTCCAAGGCACTGGGATCACACGTGTGAGCCACTGTTCCCAGCCTCAAAGTATTTTCATGGCAAAGAGTTAACAGAATATTTTCTTCTCTAGATGCAGTAGACACAAGATTCTTGTCTTTTATTCTTCCCATATCTGGCTGAGTATCCTGTTCTCAGACATTACATTGCCAAATTTGTTTTCCAGTCATCTTTCCAGCACAGTATAGAAAAATGAGTACTGTGGGGTAGAGTTTTCACATTCTTTCCTGACCCCTGCCAGTTCTAATGGTGCTCATGGACTTAGCCATTACCCTTCACTGGAATCCATTGTTGTTTATAAACAAGAGTAAGTGTTGTTTATTAAATTTCAAAGGAACAGGGCAGAATGTAAGGTTAGCATGTCTTGTGCCTTTACCTACCCTAAGCCCAAAAGATCATGAGTACTACATATAGAAATCTTTCCTCCTTAACCCTGTCACATTCTATTTGGACACTGTGGAGAAATAAACCCAGTGTATCCCCTTCTGCTATACAAAATAATAATATTTGGCTAAAAATGATGTTTGTAAAATTTCATCCACAGATTTCAGTCACATTTTCAAATAAATGCATTATAAAACCATGTAATACAAGTTGACTGTTATTCACAATGTTAGAGCAGAAGAATTTCAGGTTTTGGATGTTTGTGGATTGCAGAATATTTGCATATGCATAATAAGATATCTTGTGTATCAACCCAAGTGTAAACACAAAATTTATGTTTCGTGTACACCTTATTCAGATAGGCTGAAGATAATTTTAGACAATATTTTAAATAATTTTATTCATGAAGTAAAGTCTGTGTACACATGCCATTTTATTTCCTTTTGTGAGTGCTCTTGTTTGGGGACATCTAGGTGGACACAGAAAGATATATTGCAACTGAAGGGGCTGGGAGAGACTTTGGTCCACTGAGAACAGTTTTGACAGTAAGTGCTCACATGAGGTCATGTGTGGGATATTTCACTTTCGGTGACATTTCAGAGCTCAAAACGTTTGAGATTTTGGAGTATTTTGGATTTTTAGATTTTTTGATTAGTGGTGCTCAACCTCTATGGTATTTCATCTTTTCTTCTCCAGGTAGGAATGGAAGATGCATTTTTGTTTTCACTTGTGTTACACATTTTTTTCCAACTCAAATTCATTATGCATGTTAGTTAGATCTCTTCAAATTTTGATGAAAATTCTCGTTATATCAATTATTATTTTCAAAAAATTTTTATAATAGATTAAATACCATGATAATCCACACTTAAAAAATAAACATAAATTCATGTTCATGTATTAGAGTTGGGTTTTTTCCAAATGATGAGCATTAATGAAATACTATGCCTTAAAAAACTTTTCTAAATATATTTGAGAATATTATTTGAAAGCAAAAAATTGAAAAAGACTGAACATACCATAATAAATGACATTTGTGCTTAAGAAGACTATCTTTTTCAGAGATTATTTATAAAATAAAAGTACACATTTCTAACATTCCTTGTCCCAGTTAAGAGCTTGTTACTAATGTGCTACTTATGATGTTGAAAGTTGTTAGGATAACAGGATGCACTGGTAATAGTACACTGTCAAGCTGAACTTTCCCGATTTAAATGCTATCTCACCATTCCTGTGCTGTATGTTTTTATTAGAATTCTAGCAGTATGTACTTCATATTGTGGCCTAAATAACAAGCCCACACAAAAATGATTTCACACTGTGTATGCTGATGTATTTTAAAGTATGTGAAAAATATTGTAGGTGTCAGCAAGTACAACAGTGCTTCGTACACAGAAAGGGACCAATTAATGCTAAGTAAATATTATTAGTTACTTAAGAACCTTGTATTACGTAAATGCATCCAAATCAATTATTGTTTCACTGGTAATATGATAGCAAGCCTAGATGCAGAGTTAAGGAGAATATTGAGCAAGAATGGGTTAGGAGGGTGTGAGGAGTAGGCCCGGGAGAAAGTGAATACCAATAATTTGCTGAGTCAGAGTTGAAAGCACCCATAGGCTAAGTAGATACCTCCCATTCTGACCCAGTTCGGCAAAATATTTGAATCTTCCGTGGTTTTCATAATTCTGGGAGTTTAGAAAATGCTTTAGAGAAGTGAATGAGCCACTATACTTTTATATTCATTTATTTATTGTATTTGGTGATTTGAGAATTTCTCTAAGTCACTAGAGATAGAGCTTCAGAATACTAATCTCAGGTTACAAATTAATTTTTCAATTTTATACCCATAAACCAGTCCCCAAAGATCACCCCGCTGTTAAGTAATAGTAAATTATCTTCAATGTCATTTAAGTTCACCAGTTTCTTGTGAAGTATTTTAGCTTTAAAAGTTTAAAACACAAAAGCTATTCTTTAAAACAAAACAAGTATAAATCAAGTTCTTAAAAACCAATCCAGGCTGGGCATGGTGACTCAACCTCAACACTTGGGGAAGCCGAGGTGGGCGGATCCCTTGAGGTCAGGAGTTGGAGACACGTCTAACCAACATGGCAAAACCCTGTATCTAATAAAAATACAAAAATTAGACTGGCATAGTTGCACTGACCTGTAGTCCCAGCTACTCAGGAGGCTGTGGCAGGAGAATCTCCTGAACCTGGGAGGCAGAGGATGAAGTGAACCCAGGTTGTGCCACTGCAATTCAGCCTGCACAAGAGAGCGAGACAACATTTCCAAAAAAAAAAAAAAAAAAAAGTCTTCTACTCTTTAAAAATCATGGAAAATATAATATTGTGGATAAAAGTAGAAAACAAAATTGTTGTTCATATATGTTAGGTTTTAATAAAGAGTTATTAAAAAGTAATTATAAAGTCACTTTATGTGGACTTAAAAAGGTAACATCAGGCCACTGTGGTGGCTCACATCTGTAATCCCAGCACTTTGGGAGGCCGAGGTTGGTGAATTACCTGAGATCAGGAGTTCGAGACCAGCCTGGCAAGCATGGAGAAACCCTCTCTCTTCTCAAAATAAAAAAAATTAGCTGGGCATGGTGGCAGGCACCTGTAATCCCAGCAGGAGATTTGCTTGAACCCCGGGGGTGGAGGTTGCAGTGAGCCGAGATCCCGCCACTTCACTCCAGCCTGGGTGAAAGAGCCAGACTCCATCTCAAAAGAAAAACAAAAGTAACATTGTATAATGACGTCAGACATCTGATTTACTTATCTATCATTGGAATGTATTTGTAGAAGTTTTTTTAAATTTTAATTGATAAAGCAATTATAAAATTAAATAGAGCCAATCAAAAGGACTCGGTTTTGCCTTTGAAACTGAAGAAACCTAATCTTCAAGAGTGTATCCATGCGTAGTTTAAATTTTTCAAAAAATACATACATAAAAAGAATATAGAGAAGTGTTTTAAGAAAAGTTTCTAACTCTGGAAATTCTACACAGTGTATATGGAACAAGGTTCTGTCTTTCACATTATTTAAAAAAATAGAAACCCTCAGCGTTAGCCATCAGGATGCCAAGATATATCCAGTGAATGCTCAATTATAAAGCATCTAGCCTGGCTCACTTTGAAAACTTGTCTTCTAAAATTGTCTTCCTGGGGCCTTTAATACTTGAGTCTAATTTAGAGTTTTAGAAACGATTGAGTTTAAAGAAAGTAAATTCCAATCTACCCTTCTTTTTAAAACCGAAGTAAGCTTAGGAATTTCTTCCTAAAATGTATAAACATTATTGTTCAAGCCTGTCATCCCAGCACATTGAGAGGTGGACACAGGAAAGGAGTTTGAGACAAGCCTAGGCAACATTGTGAAACCTCGTCTCCCCAAAAAAATAAAAATTAGTGGAGCACGGTGGCATGAACCTGTAGTCCCAGGTACTGGGGAGGCTGAAGTGGGAAGATTGCTATAGTCCGGGAGGTTGACACTGCAGCTAGACAGGATCTAGTCACTACACTCCAGCCTGGGTGACGAAGCCAGACTCGGTCTCAAAAAAAAGAATATAAAATATCTCACTAATATTTGTCATGTTTATTATGTTGAAAACATTTTGGATATATTGGGTTACAAAGTTTTATTAAAACTAATTTCAATTGTTACTAGTTGCTTTAAATATAATTAGAAAAACACATTCCCTCCACTCTCTTTTATAGTTTCCCTGCAAATACATGCACTAAAGAAAAACAATGAAGAAAATATGTTTAATTAAATAATATTCAAAATACAAAACAAAAAACTTTTGAAATGTATTTAAGACAATGTGAACAAAAAATGTATATCATTAAATGCATCTGTTATTAACAAAGAAAGGTCTGTCACAAACAGCCAGATAAAAGCAAATTCATGTTAAAAAACTAAAAAAAATTTTAAAAATTTCAGAAAATTGATTAAAAAGCATGCAAAAGATAAACCAACAAATTCAAAAGTAAGCTCTTTAAATAGATAAATCAAATTAATAAATTCCCAATGAGATTCATTTAAAAAATGGAGAGGGGGAGTTCAAATCAAGAATAAACAGGCAAACTCATAGGTCATCCAGATATCAGTAAGTCAGTACAAATACTTTAAGAACAATTTATGCCTATACATTTCAAAATGTTGCTGACTTGAGAAAATTTCTCAAAAAACACAGCTGACTAAAACAGACAGAAGAAAACATAGAAAATGAAAGATATGATTTAGATTCTTAAAATTTCCTGTGTTATTTAAGAAACAAAACTCACAAAGAAAATTCCAGTGATCTCTTTCAGTGAAATTTTCAAAGCATTTTGAAATAAATAAGACATTTTAGGCAAATTCTTCTAGAGAACAGGGAAAAGCAATGCTTCCTAACTTATAACTTTGTTTTTCTGTCATTTTTTTCTTTCCTTCATTTAGACAAGTTCTCCCTCTGTCACTCAGACCAAAGTGCAGTGAATGATCTTAGCTCATTGCAGCCTCAAACACCTAGGCTCAAGTCATCCTCCTGCCTGGTCCTCCTGATGAGCTGGAACTACATGTGCTTGCTTCCAGGCCTGAGTGAAATCATTTTTTTTTTTTTTTTTGGGTGGGGGGCGGGGACAGGAGTCAACCTATGTTGCCTGGGGAAACCTGGAATCCTAGAGTCAAGTGACCCTTTTGCCCAGCTGTCCAAGTAGCTGGAATTACAGACAGGAGTCACCATACTCTATTCAAAATTAGTTTTCTGTATGCACTTTGTTAAAGGTAATTGCACACATAATTATTGTTTAAATAATTATTCATAACATTGTATCATATTTTAATATAAATATACATGCTATACATCTTCTACATGTCCATACATATATACTTACGTAAAGTATCTAAAATTATTCAACATGATGTAAAATCCAAAAAACACATTGATTTTTGCATAAATTAACCATTGAAAAGAGTCATAAAATAGGGAAGAGACCCAGCACTTTGGGAGGCCGAGACGGGCGGATCACGAAGTCAGGGATCGAGACCATCCTGGCTAACACGGTGAAACCTTGTCTCTACTAAAATACAAAATTAGCCAGGCGAGGTGGCGGGCGCCTGTAGTCCCAGCTACTCTGGAGGCTGAGGCAGGAGAATGGCGTGAACCCCGGAGGCGGAGTTTGCAGTGAGCTGAGATCCCGCGACCGCACTCGAGCCTGGGCGACAGAGCCAGACTCCGTCTTAAAAAAAAAAAAAAAAAAAAAAACAGGGAAGAGAACAAAAAAATAGAAAAGTAAATTCAGCAACTGTTGTATATAAAGGTATACTATTTAAAATACAGCTAAGTACCTAGGTGCACTATTTTATAAGAGAGTTCCACAGATGGGTTAGTTACTTCATTTAATATTTTAGAGTTGTACATATTCAGATAAATAACGACTAGACACTTATTTAGCAATGATACATTTTAAAAGTAGACTGAGACTTCACTGGCTTCCCATAATTTCTACATAAGAAACTCATCTTTTCCATGTTCTGAAATCTGTACCTGCCTTTGCAGCCTCACCTCCCATCAGACCACACTCATTCTTGTCACTCCAGCTCCAATGGCCTGGAGCTCAACTGTACCAGGTCTCTTCCATCCAGGAAATATTTGCATCTGCTGCTGTCACTGCAAAGAAAGTTTCTCTCTATCTCTCTTTGCCAAGTTAATGTGTTCCTATTCCTCAAATCTCAATGCTGTCATATCTTCATGAAAACCTTGTGTAAGCTTGCATTCAGCACATACCTCCTACTACAGACCCTCAAAACATGTACTTCTCATTTACTGAGCTCATAGTTCCAATTGTGTATTTACTTGTGTGATTCTTTAATTATGATACATCTCATTCGTTAGTCTGGATGTTCTAGCAGGACTGAAATTGTCTATTACAGTTTAATATAATTTATGTCTAATAACTATTTCATTGTCATTAGTAAATGCTTGTTGAAGAATAAACAAAAAATTTAATGGAAATATAGATGACACATTTCAGTTTAAAATAATACAGCAATTGTTTTCAATTGTGAAGGCATTGTTTGTGAAATAAAACATTACTTAATGAAATAAGTGTTTCAGTTTTAATGTCCATGAACAACCTATGTCAGTTCAAGATTCTCACATCTCACTCCAAAATCCTCTACCTTCTGATGGGCTATAATCCCTTAGGCATAATTGTCTATACTTAATAAATCCAATTACCCAATGTTACACCCTTCTGTGTAACCTAACCTTCTATTTCCACCTCTTTCTCCAGACAGTAGCCAATCCCAGGAAGTGGGAGTGTTCTTAGGTGAGTCTAATCACTTAAAAAGCACAGTTGTCCAGGAAGACCTCTCCAGAGAAGTCAGATTGGATTTGTGGATGCTGGGCTTCGGTGAGCTCAGTGTTGCTGCTGACCTGGATAACCACGAATCTTCTAGACTTGGGACCATATATTGCAGATTCTGGTGTGTATGACATTTGTAGTAAAGACCTTCATGCTTAATTTTCTTATAAAAATACTTTAAACTCACCTGCCAGGACACTTACATCTTGTCTAAGCAA
This sequence comes from Rhinopithecus bieti, assembly GCF_001698545.2. Taxonomy (NCBI): domain Eukaryota; kingdom Metazoa; phylum Chordata; class Mammalia; order Primates; family Cercopithecidae; genus Rhinopithecus; species Rhinopithecus bieti. The sequence continues at coordinate 40,031 of NW_016816581.1, forward strand.
ACAAGTAGCTTACTCAGTTATTTGAAATAACATAATTGTTTAAAATACCTGTTTTTAGAGCATTTACAATATATTGGTTTGTGTTATATCAAGTTATTTGACTGGGTTTTCTTTTTGAGATAAGGTCTCACTCTGTCACCTAGGCTAGACTGAAGTGGCACTATCATGGCTTACTGTACTCTGGACGTCCTGGACTCAAGCAATGCTGCCCTCACAGAATCCTGAGTAGCTGAGACTACAAGCATGTGCCATCACACCAGCATTATTTTTAAAAGAAAAAAATATTTTTTCTCACTCTGTCCATTGTCTTTTCACTCCATTGATTGTTTCCTTTGCTGTGCAGAAGCATTGCAGTTTCAGATAACTCCAGTTGTTGATTTTTGCTTTTGTGGACTAGGCTTTTGTGATATTATTCGTACATTTTTTTTTCTCACATTAGTGTCCTGGAGCATTTCTCCTATGTTTTCCTCCAGTAGATTTGGTCTTTCAGGTTTTACATTAAGGTTTTCAATCTATTTTGAGTTGATTTTGGCATAGGATGAGAGGTGAGGGTATAATTTTATCCCCTGCATGTCAATATCCAGATTTGCCATCAGTGTTGATTGAAAGACTGTCCTTTCCCCAGTAAATACTGTTGCTCCCTTTGACAAAATTTGGTTGGCTGTAGAGAGGTGTAAGAGTTTCTGGGTTCTCTGATCTGTTCCACTGGTTTACCTGTCTATTTTTACACCAGCACCTTGCTGCTTTGCTTACTGTAGCTTTGTAATATACTACATGTCCGTGTGAGTGTGAAATGTGTAGGATTAATTGTAAAACCCTTGTTGTAAAGTTTATGTTTGTAGTCCTTTTCAAATCTTCAATGAGCAGACTGGATTTGAAAAGTGTTCAAATATAAACTATGAACCGGTAAAGACTCCCAAGAAGTAGGGACTTTGATCACTGTGGGAAACACCGGGAATAAAGATAAATTGGTGGTCATGCTTCCATTAACTACATCTCTGGATTCTTTAAAGAAAAAATTCCAGTGTTTACTTTCTTTTTTGGTTTGTTTTAGGTAAAAGTTGATTAATTGTTGCTGAGTCCTTTCATAGCTTGATTAGTCACCATTTCAAAATATGAAGATACTCTGATGGTCTGAATTCATTCTGAGCAAAAACATTGTCTTGAATAAGAAATAATCATTTTTCATTGTCTTTATGTAAAGGTTGAATTTTGTGATTAACCTTAGAAGAATAAGTTCAGCTGTTTACAGGTACAGGAGTTGAGTGCTGAAGCCCATAATGATTAAACTAAACACACTTAGATTAAACTTAACCAATTTTTAATTGTCTTTCGAAAAGTACATCTGTTACTTGGGTGCCAGAGAGTGAGACTAAGTATCCCTTATGAGTTATACTCAAGGGGTCTTGGAGGAAAACAAGGAGAGAGAGAGAAAGAGATGGGTTTGTATTGATTTCTGGAACAGTCAGCTAATAGAAGTAACTATGAAGTTATCCTAATTATCCCTCTCTACCCCAATATTAAGCTTGTCCAAATAATTCATAATTGAGAACATTGCTTGTTTTAAACTAAAATGATGCTTGTCTCATTTTTCCACTTGTGTTATAGTATAAACCCAATTTGCCTATATTTACCATATCTAGGTCTGTACTGGGCTTAAGCTAATGGGTAGATTGAACAGAGCTGAAGCAGACAAGAAGAAGTAGCCACAGCCCCTTCCCCCTCCATGTGGTCAAAAAATACATTTTTCACTTAAAATTTCCTGTTTTAAATTTCCAGAAACATGGATTCGGGCACACTGCAAGCCTTCCAGAGGGAGCTCTGTTGCTCTATCTGCAGGAACTACTTAATAGACCCAGTCACCATTGACTGTGGGCATAGCTTTTGCAGGCCCTGCCTTTGTCTCCTCTGGGAGGAAGGCCAGGCTCCAACAGGCTGTCCTGTGTGCGGGAAAATCCCCCAGAGGACAGACTTCAACACCAATATTGCTCTCAAGAAGTTGGCTTCTCTTGCAAGGCAGAGCAGACCTCACAACACCAACAGCTCAGAGAAGCAGATCTGTGTGCTACATGAAGAGGAAAAGGGGCTCTTCTGTGAGGCCGAGCAGAGACTCCTCTGTGGGCCCTGCTCTGAGTCACCAGAGCATGAGGCTCATGGCCACAGCCCAATAGGATGGGCTGCTGAGGAGTGCAGGGTAAGTGACACCTCCAATGCAATTGGGAATCCACAGGATCCTAAATGAGAGACAAAATGAGAGCTTAGGATAATAAAGGTGGAGAGAATGGAGATGGGGAGGATCTGAATTTTCAATATAAATCTCTGGATATAAATGTGTCCTGGGAACATGGTTTGCTTTTGCTGCAAGCTTGACTTCTCCAGATCCAGGGTATATGAAAGCCAATTTCTTCGAAAATTGATTAGCTGTTGGATCTCCTCAAACTCTCTATGATATGTTTCTGTTACCTCTGATATTCCAAATATTAGAATCAAATTAGGTTATCTTGTAAAAAACCTGACCAGTTCATGGGAACTCAAATTTACTGTTCTCTCAACAACAGGCTTTTCTCATGAAAAGGGAATAACATATCCAGTAATGTCTTATCTGCTACTGAAGGTCATGTCTACTTTGCAGGAGAAACTTCTAAAGAAAATGGATCCTTTATGGAGGAGCACTCAAGAAATGCAAAACAATCTAAATCAGGAAATTAGCAAAATCCATTCATTAATGGTAGGGATAAAAATGTTTTATATTTTTTCATGTAAATTGGCACAATGCTAGCTTAGACTTCTTAGCTGAATTCTGCTTACCAGTTACAAAATAGCAGTGTCTTCTCCCCAGAAAAAAACAAAGAGTGGTTTCAAATGATCTATCAGCAATTAACATTATATAGGCCAAGAGGAGCTGGTGCAAAAAATACTAGTATGTACATGTATATGAAATAAATAGGGCATGATAGGTATTCCTGATGTAATCTTGAGGGTTTGCATAAAACTTCCAAGGCACTGAGAGTAGGATAGCACTGACTTGTTCAAAGCATTGTATTCACATTGAGTAGTTTAAAATTTTGCTGTGAAGGAGGGGAGAGAAATAGAGATATAAGTGGGGAAAAAAACTTGAAGTAATTTCTTTAAAAACTCAGTAGTAGAGTGTACACTGAAATATTCAAAATGTTTAGAAGAATCAGGCAAAGGAACAAGAGAAAATTAAGAAAAACCAAGTAAAAAAGACAATAATTAATGAAGTAAGAATCCCGAAGAAGCATCACAAGAAGGGATCTTGAGTCCTTTTGAGGTATCGATTTATACAGGAAGGGAGACTAAGAGGAACATGAAGAACGGATGGGCAGAGGAGGCTAGCAAATTTTCAAGAATCTTTCCAAGTATGAGACACAGAGCTTATGAGTTTACTGCTGGCATATCCTAGGAGAATAAAATTTGAAGTGTTAAGTGTTTTGTGGAGAGTGAGGAGATACAATTCTTTTAACTGAGTGTCTCTGCAGGACTATGCAGCCTTCAGGAAAGGGATGATCAGGTATCAATATCAGAAGATGCACCAATTTCTCCTGGAGGAGGAGCAACTCCATCTGGAGACACTAGACAGAGAAGCAGAAGAGATTGTTCGACAACTCCAAGACAGTGAAGTAAGAATAACCCAACATATAAAAAAGACGAAAGACATGTACAGAGAGCTGTGGGAGATGTGCCACATGCCTGATGTGGAGCTGCTCCAGGTGAGGAGGGAGGGTCCATCATCCAGAGTCAGGAAACCTTTGTTGGGCAATGCTGCCAGGACATTCATATGTTACCTGCAAATGCAACTACTCTTAGCTAAGTGACACATGCTCCTTGACTCCGTCATTACATTTGTCCAGTCACTTATTTTTGCATATTCTGGTAATCTTTGGGAGATTTTTGCCATTTTGGTAGATCACTTAGGACAAAATCTTCTTCAGTATAATCAGGAGTACTAGCCGCAAAGAAATGTTATCCAAAATCAATCAAATGCTAGGCCAGGAGAATATTAGCTTTGTTAATAAAACTCAATTTATGTTCCCTAGTACATCCTCACTTCTTGAGATTAAGCCTGGAGGATGAGTGACACTGACAACCTACATTGCCATGTACATCATTCCACAGTCTTATTCTCAGCTCCTCATTCCTATTGCCCACTGAGGAAGCCCACCATGGTTCAGATGAGGTTCTGTTATTAACACAGCCTTGGATGGTTCCTTAGAGGTGTATCAATAAACCTACCTTGTTAACCCAGAAAAACAACAAAGAATACTAGGGAAAGTAGGACAGAATTCTCGTGATTACATACTTACGTTTTTCTTTGCAGGACTTGGAAAACATACTGGAATGGTGAGTTACACTAATGAACTTTGATTTCTGAGAAAGTCATTCCCTTATTGATAAAGTCAATGTACCATTGAAAAACGTGGGGGTTAGGTTCACTAACCACCTTCCTGTAATTCCACATAGTTGAAAATCTAAGTATAACTTCTGCCTTTTCCAAAACCAAACTATGAATCACCTCTTATTGACTGGAAGCCTGTCGATACCATAAATAGTCAATTAACATATATTGCATGTTATATGTATTATATGCTATATCCTAACAATAATGTCAGCTGGAGAAAAAAATATAATTGCAAAAATTGGAAGGAAGAGAAAATATATTTATTGCTCATTAAGAGGTTAGTCACCATAAGGGTCTTCATCTTCATTGTCTTCACATTGAGTAGGCTGAAGAGGAGGAGGAAGAGAAGATAGTGTCTCAGCAGTGGCAGAGGCAGAAAGAAAAGAAATGGAGGAAGTTGAGCAGGAGGCAGGAGAGGCAGGCAAGCTAGGTGAAACTTTCATTGAAAAAAATCCACTTAGAAGTGGGCCCCCAAATTTCAAACCCTTGTTGTTTAAGGGTCAACTATATGTTTTGAGGTATTCAGCATTGATCTGTGGCTATGTTCCACTTTGGTTTCAAAGGAGAACCTGAGACCTTAAGCTTCTTTGTCTCAGAAGTGTCCTTCTTATGTGGCTGAATGAAAATGTACCTAACAACAGTGTGCCATTCTGGATTTTCTTCTACCCACTCACCCCATCTTCTCCATCCCTGCCCCAGCAAATCTTAAGAAGATTACTCTGAGTTATCGCAAAGGAGTCTCCTATTCTGGAGAGGGGAGAGGTGAAAAAGAGAGGAGGGAGGGAAATGCCCTAAAGACAGGAAAGGGAGGGAGGTTTTGTTCCCAGAGACATCAATAGCCAGGCCCTGCTCCATCACTGCACTCCCCTGTTATAGGCAGAATCTAAGAGGGGAATGGCAGCCTCAGGAACCTCAGCACCAGGGCTGACAGGCTGGAAATTGACTCCTTTGGTTTGAACAAAAGTTCAAAACCTTTAGTGTCAGTGGGCATTCCCTGTAAGACCCTGACTGCATCATTGGTGACATCTACAGGTTGAGGTCCCAAAGGCTTTGGCTAAGTTTTCTTCTCTCAGCAAGAATCTTAGGGTATCTGTATACTTTGAAGAGGCCAGAGGGGCAGAGGGAAGAAATGACACTCAGTAATTTTAAATTTGGGTCATGTATGAGAGAATGGAGAAACTACACTCTAACATGTTAAATTTAGATAAAAGTAACATTGCTATATCCCCAATATGGTTGAATAAAATGTATACTGAATTTAATATAAAAGGGAGATTTCTCAAGAAATATCTTGGATGAAAATCTGAAACATTTGTATGATTGTGTGATTATCCCTGGGCCTGAAAGTGTAACTGAGGTTGTTCTTTGCAGGACAGAGTTGCTGCAAATGGAAAAGCCCCAGCCAGTGAACCCAGAACTGACTTCCTGGCCCATCACTGGAGTGCTAGATATGCTCAACAACTTCAGAGGTAAGAGCCAACTGCTTGGCAGTACAGCCTTAACTTCTGTTTAGTGGGTTGCTTGGTTGAGCCATTTCCCAGTTTAGTTTTATTTCTTCTGACATAAAAGCGAACTTACAATATATTATAGAAATAATATTTATCATAAACATTAGAAATCTTTGACCAACCAATGAACTAAAGCTTCCATAAACGAAACAACTCTACTGCTGTAAGATACATTTCACAACTGGAAGCTGAAGGTTCTGTGAAAATGGCCCAAACATGTAAGGCAGCCGTTAGACAACAGAGGGCTAAAACCAGAGTTAGACTAAATGAAGCAGTGATTGATCAGGTCATGTAAAAGCAGAACATGATCATTATTTTCAGAAACTTCTCAACTGCACATATATGGATGTCCATCAAATTTTGACATTTAAAGATGGAGCAGGTGAGACCGGGCACGGTGGCTCACGCCTGTAATCCTACCAAGGCTGAGGTGGGCAGATCACCTGAGGTCAGCGGTTGGAGAACAGCCTGACAAACATGGCCATCTATACCAAAAATACAAAAGTTAGCTGGGCATCGTGGCACATGCCTCTAATCCCAGCTACTTGGGAGGCTGAGGCAGCAGAATCGCTTGAGCCCAGGAGGCTGTACTCCAGCATGGGCAGCAGAGTGAGACTCTGTCTCAAAAAAAAAAAAAAAAAAAGTAACAGGCACGGTTTATATCCCATTGAATGGAGCATCATACGAGAGTGAAGTCTATTTGTTAATTATATTGAATACAAGCAATCCAAGTGGCATTTTCTACTAAATAAATAACGTTACATGTCTCTTGAAACAAATCAAGCAAAGCCAGACATTAAATCATTGATTCACACAATTAATGACATTTGTTTATTTGTTTTTCTCTGTGATTTTAAGGATTCTTTTGTGCTGTGGAAATCATAACCACCCTTGATCTTCATAGATAAGAGTCTCCAAAGTCTTTTTTCTCCCTGCATTCTGTCTCTTACAGGAGGTACAAATAAAGCCAGTACCTGGGCAGATAACATTTGACCCCCACATAACTCCTTGATCTGATTTTTGTTCTTTTTGCAGTGGATGATCCTCTGAGTAAGGAAAGGGCGAGTCACTACATGAACCTTTCTGAGGATGTGAGAAATGTGATATTTGGAAATGACCATGATGGTGCGCCCAGGGAGTCCCAGAGAGCAGAGAACTTTGCTGCATGGGGAGCTCAGGCCTTCTCCTCCGGCAAGCATTACTGGGAAGTGGACGTAACCCACTCCTCCAACTGGATTCTGGGAGTCTGTAAAGATTCCGGGACAGCAAACACAAATCATGTTCCTGCTTTTGAGGAAGCATTTTTTCTATTTTCTTCAAAGAGAAACAACCTTTATAGCCTCTCCAACATCTTTGCTCCCTTAACTCACTATGTGCAAAGACCTTTGGGTCGGGTTGGGGTGTTTCTGGATTATGACAACACAGTTGTGAGCTTTTATGATGTTTCAAAAGGTTCCCTCATATACAGCTTTTTCCCATCCTCTTTGTCTTCCCTTTTGACACCTTTCTTTTGTATTGGTTCCCCATGAAAGTCAGGTTTCATTATGATTTCTTAGGGAGCTCTTTCGTCTGAAAAATACTCCAATCTCGAGACCTTCTCATGTGAAACAGTAGGACAATGTGTGAGCATCTTTGAGCTCATTGTAACTTGAGGAAACAAAATTATTATCTGGTATGAAATGGGATAACCACATTGACATTATACATTTGTTTCCTAAATTTTACTTTAATCAAGGGTTGTGAAAAACTATAACTGTCTGATTCCTGGACATTTTTTATGCCCCAAAATGAAACCCAAAACCCTTTATCGTTACTCTCTATTCATTGCACCTTCCCCACCCATTCGACTCACAACGCCTTTTGTACTTTAGATCTCTGTGGATTTGTGTATTGTAGACACTTTATGCAAAGCAAATAATACAAAATATAGTCTGGATCATCAGTTACTAAAATTACTGATTTTGTAAATGTGTAAAATATGTTAATTATAAGAGTGAACTGAATTGTCTTACTGGTATATACACTCAATGATAGCTCTTGTTTTCAATGGTCCTTGCATGCATTCCAAAGTAGCATTATAAAATGTAAACTTAGACTGGAAAAACTTTGAAGAAGTTTGTTTTGATGTAAATAATTTTAGCCGAAAAAATTCTTTTCTTTTTTTTTTTTTTTTTTTTTGACTTCTAGCATAGATTACTTATTTATTATTTTAGTTTTTTGAGACAGTGATTCCCTCAATACCCCAGGCTGGAAATACAGATGTCTGACATGGGCTCACTGCAACTTCTGCCTCCCAGGTACTAGTGATTCTCAGTCTCCTGAGTTGCTCGGATTACACGCCCGTGTCACCATGCCTGGCTAATTTTTGTATTTTCAGTCGAGATAACAGGATTTCACCATGTTGGCCAGGCTGGTCTGAAACTCCTGACCTCAAGTGATATGCATGCCTCAGCCTCCCAAAGTGCTGACATTATATACGTGAGCCACCAAACCCGGCTGATTCTTATCTTTAATGTTCTCATAAATGCTGGATTCAGACAAACTACTGGTTTATCAAAATCATTATATTGTCATCTATGTTTTCTTCAATGTTAATGTCAAATTGGGAGTCTTGGTCCTAAAAGATCAGTAATTGTGCATTGTCATTCATGATAAATTTGCTCCATCCTTACTATGTGCCATTCTTTGCAAAGGATAAACAGCTTGTGAGTCAGATCTGGAGTTAATGAAACCTTCAGATTCTGTAAGCAAATAAGTAGAGACCCTCTGTTTAAATTGTCTGAAACCGTCCTTGCCTCTGTGATATTTCCCTCTTATTGGGAAGGTAACTCATATGGCTCTAGAAATAGTGTACTCCTAAGTGTTGTTAAGAGTTTGCAGGTAGATAAATCTTCAATGCTTTCAACGAATTTCCCCTTTCTTAAAAAGTCTCTGTGAAACCCATCTTCTAAAACTTCTTGCTTCAACGTAATTTTAGAAAAAACAGGAACCAAATACAGAGGTGGTGGCAAAGGCTACAGCCAGATTGAAGGGTCACAGCAGCATCGCAGGCAGGACGCCCAGAAGAAAGCCAGGCAGAAAACATCAAAACCTCTGGAGACTACGCATGCGCCTTGTGCTGCTCTTGAAGCCCAACGCCAGCGGTGATTCCAGCACATCTATGGTCCTTCAGTCTTGCTGTCTCCAGATCCAAGTTCCCTGTTACAAAAGTTTTGGAACCCGTTTTCATTTGGATAGAAAAGGGGGTCAGAAAATTAAGAACTTTACCAGATTTGGGCAGAGCAAGCTGGGATGGCATGGTCGGGATTGAGATTAGCTGTGGATAAAGAAACTTGTACTTGGAGAATAGGGGAATTTGCTGTGAATTTCTCAAAGACGATATTGAACCAAGGTCATACATCCCTGGTTAAACGTTTGTAAATAGATTATTTTACAGGACTCTCCCTGAAAAGTGAAACTTTGAAGAATGACCTGTGGGTGGTATTAGGAAAGAAATAGAGGCCATAGTGAGGGAAGAAAGGAGGGATGAAGGGAGAAGAGAATGTGAACTGGCATGCCAGACAGACTAAAAAATAATGAAAACAAAAGCAAAAATTACACATTCCAGACAATTCTCAAAGGAAAACGTTTATGCAGCCATCAAACATGTGAAAAAAAGTTTATAATCACTGATCATTAGAGAAATGCAAATCAAAGCCACAATGAGATATCATCTCAAGCCAGTTAAAATGGCAATCATTAAAAAGTCAGGAAACAACAGGTGCTGAAGAGGATGTGGAGAAATAGGAACGCTTTTGCTCTGTTGTTGGGAGTGTAAATCAGTTCAACCATCGAGGAAGACAGTGTAGTGATTTCTCAAGAATCTAGAACCAGAAATACCATTTGACCCAGCAATCCCATTACTGGGTATATACTCAAAGGATTGTAAATCATTCTACTATAAAGACACATGCACACGTATGTTTATTCCAGCACTGTTCAGCATAGCAAAGACTTGGAACCAACCCAAATGCCCATCAAGGATAGACTGGATAAAGAAAATGTGGCACATATACACCATGGAATACTATGCAGTCATAAAAAAGGATGAGTTTGGCAAGGTGCTGGGGTCATACCTGTAATCCCAGCACTTTGGAAGGCCGAGGCAGTTGGATCACGAGGTCAGGAAATCGAGACCATCCTGGCTAACACGGTGAAACCCTGTGTCTACTAAAAAAAAAAAAAAAAAAAAAAAAAAAAAAAAAAAAATTAGCTGAGCATGGTGGTAGGCACCTGTAGTCCCAGCTACTGGGGAGGCTAAGGCAGGAGAATGGTGTGAACACAGGGGTGGAGCTTGCAGTGAGCCAAGATCATGCCACTGCACTCCAGCCTGGGTGATAGAGCCAGACTCCTTCAAAAAAATAAAGAAAGAAAGAAATAAGTAAATAAATTTAAAAAAATGGATGACTTCATGTCCTTTGCAGGGATATGGATGAAGCTGGAAACCATCATTTTCAGTAAACTAACACAAGAACAGAAAACCAAACATTGCATGTTCTCATTCATAAGTGGGAGCTGAACAATGAGAACACATGGGCACAGGGAGGGGAACATCACACATCAGGGACTGTCCAGGGGTTGGGGGATAGGGGAGGGATAGCATTAGGAGACATACCTAATGTAGATGACAGGTTGATGGGTGCAGCAAACCACCAAAGCACATGTATACCTATGCAACAAACCTGCACGTTCTGCATATGTATCCCAGAACTTAAAGTACAATTTTAAAAAAAGTAAAGCACAAAGAAATAAACAAAAACCCTACAGATTCCAAGAAAGTGTGGCTTAGGTATTTGATATGTTGGGGGGAAAGGCAGGCAAAAATTATAGTAAAGCGACATTTACTTTGGGGTTTGAAGAAATTGGTGGGTCTTGCTTTCAATATGTCAAGGATGTGACTTCTCAATTTGTGAATAACAACATCCCCCAACAAATCTGTGTGCTAATTAATAACAGACACTCCCACATTTTTATCAAGGTCCAACCTAATCCTAATTCAGATATTCATTCTAATTAATCCCCTCATCTCAGAATTTCAAAGATATTTGTTGGCCAGTTAGTGACTATTAGTTATCCTTAGAAAGAAACTATTTGAGAGGAACATTTGGAGGTACCTATCAATTTTTAATTCTACATATATTTTAAAACTAATATCATTAGTATGGAAATTCCCACAAAATGCACAAGGATATATGTTTATTATGTATATTGTGGCAATATTTTCAATATAACAAGGGAGAGTATATAGTTTAACAAAACACTGTGTAATCTATTGTACTCTCTATAAATATGAAGAACATCTGCACATACTCATAACCAGCCACTTGCTTAGCTAAAAAATGTGATCTCATGGAATTAAAAAGTAAAACAGAGGATCCTAGTGGCTAGGAAGTGTAGAAGGCAGAGGGTATAGGGAGAGGTACAATATTAAATATAATTAAATATAATGATTAATAAAAGAGAAAGTAAATACAATTTAAAAATACAAAATTATACATAGATGGGAGGTATAACTTGTAATGTTCTATAACATTGCAAGATGATTATAGTTAACAATAATATATATACTTTTAAATAGCTAGAATGAGGATGTTGCCAGCTCCCTAAAAAAAAAAAAGATAAATGTTTGGGATAATGTTCTAAATAGTCTGATCTGATTACTATGCATCATATGTATCAAACCATCACTATCTACCCTACAAATATGTAAAAGTATGTGTCTATAAAAAATAAAAAAATTTAAAGTACTGATTCCTTGATATCCTTGTATAGTGGTAGTTTATTTTTCTAATATTCTTTTAATGGGCAATCAGACAAAAAATGGTTTGATCTGCAAGATAACAAGAGTAAATGTGAAAATATATGAGTCAGAGAACTCATATAATTTTTTAGGCATGTTAGTGCCTAAAAGGCATGTTAGTGCCTTTCTTGGAGCAGAGGCCTATTGAATTTTCTCAAGTCAGCAAAATTTTCAAATGTATAGGCATAAATTGTTCTTAAAATATTTGTACTGACTTACGGATATCTGGATGACCTATGAGTTTGCCTGTTTATTCTTCATTTGAACTCCCCTCTCCATTTTTTAAATGAATCTCATTGGGAATTTATTAATTTAATTTATCTATTTAAAGAG
>NW_016816581.1:55037-57116 GCF_001698545.2 Rhinopithecus bieti
AAACCTTGGGAGTCATGGGTCTGATAGATTTGTCTTCACTGTTTTGACAGTCTTGACCATAAGTCTTCTGGACCATTGGCAAAGAACTCCTCTGTCAGAAGGTATTTAAGTAGTCCCTTCTGAAATCTCTTTCTTTAAAAAAATAATTTTCATATAACTACAGAAAGATTTGGTACAGAAAGTAAAATATAGTCCATGCCTATCTTTTGGATTCTGCATTTGTGAATTTGCCTATATCCTAAAAGTTATTTATAATCCCCAAAATAATTTCTGAGGTGCACTCATAGTCATTGCAGGACATCATGCACTATGTGGAGAAAAGTGTTAAAATAATAACTCATCTTTCACCCGTGAGACTGGTGAAGTTTTGTAAATTCAATGAGAGACCCCAAGTTAGTGGATTTATTTGGTTAATCAGTGGTTTCTCTTAGAGTGGTAGAAAATAGAAAACAAAAGGAAAGTTTTATCTTCTGTTGGACTTCTCCGGAAATATCCTATAAATGTACTAAAGCAGTATTTAAGCTGGATGAGGTGGTTTATACCTGCACTCCTAGCAATTTGGAAGGCTGAAACCGGAGGACCACTTGAAGCCAGGGGTTGGAGAACAGCCTGGGCTACAGAGTCATACACTGACTTTACCAAAAATTTCAAAAAAAAAAAAAAATTAGCCAGGTTATATAGTGTGAGCCTAAAGTCTTAGCTACTTGGGAGGCTAAAGCAGGAGGATTACTTGGAATTCAAGGCTGCAGGGAGCTGCGATGATGCCACTGCACTCTAGCATAAATAAATGTGCACTTAGAGGAATGCCTGTATCATGGAAGAAACCCAATAAACAGTATAAAATGCATCTTAGTTTATTTCTAGCCTATGTCTACTCTGACAGGATTTATGTTACATATGATTCATTCAGGCACTGGTTTTCAGAATGAAAGTATGATAATAATTTAATCAGCTGCAGAGGCGTGTTCTAAATACTGCATAAACCTAATCATCTTTGTCTCCACCTTTCGGAACGCTCTAAATACCCTTAAAGAGGTGGGTGTGGTCTTCACAAATTCTTATAAAAGGAGGCAGAAGAGACAAGTTCAGTTTTCTCCAAAGGAGAAGGACAGCACTTAGAACTGCATTTTGGTGACCTCTGAAATTCAGTACTGTGGTGAATGAGCTTCTGACTTGGAGGAATACTTAACAAAATTATTTTCGGAAGAATCGCTGTGGGAACCATTAAAAGAACTCCAGGGTGAGTGAAACATATTGATGAAATTATATCATCTTTCCTTTACACAATAATAGAGTGTTAAAATATCTCATTATCTTAAACCTACACAAGATACCATTTGTCACGCATGTTGTTACTATAGACTTTATGAATTATGAGGATATTGTTATTTTGTGTTTTCTATGATTGTTTAATATAGTTTTGAAAAACTTTAGTGTCCACTGCAACAGATATGTATGCATAATGAAGACATGGAGTTGATACATACATGTACACATAGGTGTTTGTGTATGTGTTTAACGAGTGTATTAATATTGTTGAATGCAATTGAGAATACATTAATGCCTAATGTAAGTTATGTGCTTTCATAACATTCAGGTTTTATACATGACTTTTAATTAGTAAGGTAATGATGAGCGATGCAAAATAGTGAACCAAAACAATGAGAAAGCTCCCCAAAATATCCTACTTTAGAAATCAAAACACAATTTTTCGACCAAATAAATTTATAAGACCTAATTTGATATGTGATTGTGATTGTCCTCTCACTTGAGTCTTAATCTTGTCAAACTGTGAAAAATTTCTTAAAATTTCTTAGATGAGCTTTGGAAAATATTTGAAATTCTAAGATTTTTCACTTCTTTCACTTAAATTCACAAGTGATATCAAACAAAGCAGTGTAAAGGACTTAAAATTGCCAAAACAATGATTATAGTTTTTATGTTAGTCAGGGTTCTCTAGACAGAACCATAGGAAGTGTGTGTGTGTGTATGTGTGTGTGTATATATATATGTGTGTGTGTGTGTATATATATATGTGTGTGTGTGTGTGTGTGTGTGTGTGTGTGTGTGTGTGTGTGT
>NW_016816581.1:59574-63153 GCF_001698545.2 Rhinopithecus bieti
GTCATCTAGTTAGTAATATCTACTCTAAAGCCGGGAGAATCCCTCTGTGTGTGAATTTTTAAGTTTGTAACAGAAGAAATAGTTTGTTGTACTTTAATGAACACTGTCAAGAGAAGAAACTATAGCTATCACATATCTCCACATGTCTAGAAGCCTTTCATCAACTCAGGCCCCAAAATGACACATTTCTCTGTCTTCCCCAGAAACATGAGTTCTGGAATCTTGCAAGTCGTCCAGAGGGAGTTCACCTGCCCCATCTGCATGAACTACTCCAAAGACCCGGTCAGCATGGACTGTGGGCACAGCTTTTGCAGGTCCTGTTTCTACCTCAACTGGCAAGACATCCCACTTCTTGTTCAGTGCTCTGAATGCAGAAAGTCAACACAGCAGAGAAACCTCAAAACCAACATTCATTTGAAGAAGATGGCTTCCCTTGCCAGAAAAGCCAGTCTCTGGCTATTCCTGAGCTCTGAGGAGCAAATGTGTGGCACTCACAGGGAGACAAAGAAGATGTTCTGTGACGTGGACAAGAGCCTGCTCTGTTTGCTGTGCTCCAGCTCTCAGGAGCACCGGGATCATAGACACTGTCCCATTGAGTGGGCTGCTGAGGAGCACCGGGTAAGTGATGCCTCTGAACATCTACTTCCATAAAGGACACATGAAATTCCTGTGGGTCTATTTTCTTGGAGATTGGATCAAGCCAACTCTGCCTCCCTTTAAGCAGCTCTGTTTGGGCTTTCTTAGCTTCAAATCTCTGGGCTTTGACAAACATGAAGGGAAACGAAGGAAATGCCATTTACTAGGGGCTTATCTGTCGCTCATTCTGGGCCCCCTCCCTGTGTCACAGTCTGCACTGGTGCTTCAGTTTATGTCTCTTTTGCAGGAGAAGCTTTTAAAGAAAATGCAGTCTTTATGGGAAGAAGCTTGTGAAAATCACAGAAACCTGAACATGGAAACCACCAGAACCGGATACTGGAAGGTTAGTCCTGTACTACTCTAACTTCTAACTTCTCCAGGAACTTATGGTGGGCAAATGGGTGACTCTCAAACTAGGAACTTGATAGCAAACTGTATTGTTTCTGGGATTCAGAAAAAAAAAAAAAAAAAAAGAAAACATTGAGACACAGTGGCCTCATTTCTTATATAGAATAGTATGCTTATTAGGTAGGATTTCTAAGAAAACCACTGATGTCACCCAAAGCACGCTGGTTTCTTTTCATAGAAACCTGTAGCTATACACCAAGAGATACAAGAATCTGGGATACATCTCACAGCATTCTGTATGTGCTGGTTGGATAAATGCTGGGCACAATATTTATTTGGCAGTCATGGAAAGCTCAAGTGAACCTTCTGAGACTGGGTCAGCATTAATCTGAATGCTGGTGAACAAGTAGTATTTGGAATTGTATGGAAAATTTGAGGCAGAAAAAGTGACAGGAGAAATCTAGGGAAACCATAAAATTAGGAATCTCAACTAATTAATATTGAATAATACATAACATATGATGAGAAAAGTGGTGAGAAACACAGATTTGTGTCTCGAGGGAGACGTGTAAACATACCAGAAATATGGGAACTAGTATCTAAATATAAGGAGAACTCTGAGGACTTCAGAAAAATATTATAAATAATTTTCTCTTTGTGGATGTATACTTAGAGGGTATATTAGCTAATATTAGTTTATTGAAAAGTATTTCATAAGAACCTAGTCTATGTTGAATATTAAATTAGAAAATATACTAGTAAAGAAGAAAGGAAGCACTTTTGTTCTCACAAATCATACAATCCAAATGAGAGAGTCAAATGGTCAATATGCAAATATATGCAATGCATGATGTACTTGAGTGTTGTAGGTTTTTTGTTGGAGAATAATCAAGCAGGGAAGTAGAAAAGGACAATACAGGCCAGAAACTGGAGATGAGTGTCTGAATTTTAAAAAGGGTGATCAGAAAAAAGTCTCACTGAAAAATTCAAATTGAAACAAAGTTTTGAAGAGGAGAGGGAACAGAAATGTGTGTAGGGATATATATGTGGACCATGAGTATGTTTATATATATATATGTGTGTGTGTGTGTGTGTGTGTGTTTGTGTGCATCCATATAATTCTAGTTGGAGAGAAGAGCATATGCGTAATTTTGAGTCTGTGTATATTTGGAGGCCTGAGGAACCACAGAGAAGTCTATGTTTTAGATTGGGATGAGTTAGAGAAAGAATGGAAGGAAATGAATTCAGAGAGACAAAGATGGTCAAATCATAAATGCAACCTTATTAGGATACGTTTTGCTGGGTGAAATGCATTTAGCTGGACATGCTAGTCTAAGGTCATTTCACATAGCATGAGTTTAAGCAACTTGCATGTGTCAATGAAACAGAAATAATTATTTCCTTTCTAGTAACTATAGCTCTATACTCCAACTCTTAAGCATTAACTGTTCTTACTTTTCCATAATATGGGCTGGAATAGCGAAATTCAAATTGTGTGTGTGTGTGTGTGTGTTTTATTTTCAACTATCTTAGAAAAAACATTATCTTGAATAAATTTAATGTAATTGGTCATATACATCTATGTTGATCTTTATGCAGAAAGAAAGGAAAGGAACAAAATTTTGTGGATTCTAAGAACTGGCAAGACTCAGGTTTAAACTCTTGGATGTTTGAGAAACAAAAGGAATCAGTGAGATTCCATAGGAGATAGATAAATACATTTCTCTTTTGATTAACCCATTATCATTGCAGGATTATGTGAATTTAAGGCTAGAAGCAATTAGAGCTGAGTATCAGAAGATGCCTGCATTTCACCATGAAGAAGAAAAACATAATTTGGAGATGCTGAAAAAGAAGGGGAAAGATATTTTTCATCAACTTCATTTAAGTAAAGCCAAAATGGCTCATAGGAGGGAGATTTTAAGAGGAATGTATGAGGAGCTGAAAGAAATGTGCCATAAACCAGATGTGGAACTACTTCAGGTACGAACCCACAATGTGGTTCAGGTTTTTGAATATTCACATGTATAGGTATTTTCCTCATGGCTGAAATCCATCTCCCTACCTTTATTTCCATGACGTGTTTCCAAAAACACATTCCACTCCTTTGGGTCCACTCATTTCGGTAACTGGTTCAGCTAAAGATGACTGAGTAGGTTTTTCGAGGTTACCACAGAGCACGGACCCTCTGGGCCTCTTCTCCCTTCACTTATTTATAGAATGTCTTCAAGACTCAGACTTTCCCAGGACGTGAATTAATGACAATACAACTGACTGGGTTTTTCATTACAGAAAAACAGAAAATGCTTTCCAGAAGCATATGGTAAGAGAATAATACCTTCAGAAATTGAATACAAATACAAATCTGAATATAAATCTCACACTGAACTTAGTGAAAGATGCATCTTGTGAAATGCACTAAATCTTTCTTATTTTTTTACAGGGTTTTGGAGACATATTACACAGGTGAGTGTGTACCTACATTATAGCATATGTTCTTTCAGATTTCACAAATATCAAAAAAGGCTCTAGTAAGGTCATGGCATAAATAATTAAGATATTGATATCACTTTTTTTTTTTTTTTTTTTTTTTTT
>NW_016816581.1:66052-67026 GCF_001698545.2 Rhinopithecus bieti
TTCATGCAAAGAAACTTGGAGTGAAGTCTCAATGATAACTGGGATATGTTTTTCTTCCTCTTTATCTGACTATATTACACTTATCCATCATGATTCATTGTATTAATCTATCCTTTGAGATAATATTATTTGACTTTCTATGTTCGGCTTCATTTTGCAATTCTCACTACAGATGTAAATAATCCTTCATTATTAGTGTGCTCTTCTACACTGAAATACACAAGGTGATCAGACCAATGCTGGATTAATTAAATATTGGAAAAATGTAACTAAATATTGACCCCTACCTCAAACCATACACAGTCATTTCCAGATAGATTCAAGTCCTGAAAGGAAGGGGAACCTGATGCAATATTCTCATAAGGATTTCTTTACCAGGGCACAAATCAATAATAAAAACAATTCATTCATTTATATTGATAATGATGACTTCTGTGTTTCAAAAAACATTATGCAAACTAGTAGTGGAGAAAGATATTCACCCCAACATACATAAAATAAAATATAATACATGTGCATGATGAATACTTAAAATGTAATAAATAAAAGACAGTGAACTCAATAGAAGATGGGGTAAAATATCTGAACAGACCCATTACAGAATTGGATACATAAATAACTAGCCAAATATAAAAAAGTGCTTACTTTCATTAGTCTTATAAAATTAAGAATTAATCCACCAGTTGTAACACAGGCCCCCATAAAAAAATACCAAAATTTAAAGTCACATAATATTAGGTGTAGTCAAAGATACAGAATAAATGAAATTTATTCATGACTGGGGAGATGTAAATGGAAATCCTTTTTGGGAAACTGACTATTAGTATTTCTTATGGGCTAGATATTCTAATTTTAAAATATAGTCAACTGATTGCCTACATGTACTTCAACATACACAATATTGTTCCCTGCATCAATTTTTATAGTAGCTCCAAATTAGAGCCAAAATATTCTTCAACAGTAGAATAGCTAAG
>NW_016816582.1:0-564 GCF_001698545.2 Rhinopithecus bieti
ATATAATAGATAGAGGTATAAAATATAGGTATAATAGATAGAGGTATAAAATATAGACATAATAGGTATAGGTACAAAATATAAACATAATAGATATAATAGATATATGTATAAAATATAGACATAATAGATATAGGTATAAAATATAGACATAATAGATATAATAGATAGAGGTATAAAATAGAGACATAATAGATAGAGGTATTAAATATAGACATAATAGATATAGGTATAAAATATAGACATAATAGATATAAAAGATATTGATATAAAATATACACATAATAGATATAGGCATGACATACAGAGATAATAGGTATAGGTATGGAATATACACATAATGTATATAATAAATAAGTTTATAAAATATAGACATAATAGATATAGGTATAAAATATAGACATAATAGATTTAATATATATAGGTATAAAATATAGACATAATATATATAATAGATGTAGGTATAATATATAGACCTAGTAGATATAATAGATATAGATATAAAATATAGACATAATAGATATAATAGATATAGACATAATAGATATAATACATATAGGTATA
>NW_016816583.1:0-7206 GCF_001698545.2 Rhinopithecus bieti
AAAAAAAAAAAAAAGGGTGAATGAATCCTGCACTAGCAACTGAGGTATCCAGCTTCTCTCACTGGAACTAACTAGGTAGTTGGTGTGACCCACAGAGAGCTAGGGAAAGCAGGGTAGTGTGACAGCGCACCTGAGAGCCACATGGGGCAAGGGAATCTCCCACCTCCAGCCAAGGGAAGCAGTGAGTGATTGTGCTACCCTGCATGGGAAATGGTGCTTTTTTCATAGGTCTGTGCAGCCCACAGATAAGGAGATCCCACTCGTGGGCCCATGTCAACAGAGCCTTAGGTCTCAAGCACAGAGCTGGGCAGATTCTCTATGGCCATTTGGCTGGAGACTGCCTAAGACTACCATGTTCCCAAGGGGAGGGACAGCCATTATCACTGTGGCTGCTTGCTGCCTAAGACAACTGAGCTCCCTGGAGGAGGGGCAGCAGCCATCACCGAAGTTCTAGTCTGCAATTTTTCCCCTGCTGGTGGTGGAGAGACAGGATGGTTTGAATCCAGCAGGAATTCCCCAGTGCTGCAGCACACCAGCAGTGGCAGATCATGGCCAGACTACCTCTTTAAGCTGGCCCTTGACCCATTCTTTCTCACTGTGCGGGACCTCCCTGCAGGAATTTCAGCAACCCCAGCCATGGGGTATAGGAATTCTGATCCCCCTGGACCTGAGCCCCCGTGTAGCTGTGGTCTCTGTGTATCAGCAGATTTAGTCTTCCCCCCTGCTGGCTCTACAAAATCTGGACAGCCCAGATGAGTGGGACTCCCCAGAGTGTGGCACACCCTCTCCACCAAGGGGCAACCAGAGTGCTAGTTAACTGGGTCACAGATCCTGTACCCCTTGACTAGGTGAGGCTCCCCCAACAGAGTTTGCCAGAGACCTTATACAGGAACATTCCTGCTGGCAACAGGTCCATGTGCCCCAGGGACAGAGATCCCAGAGGAAGGAGAAGGCGGCCATCTTTGCTGTTCACAGCCTTCTCAGGTGACATGTCTCGGTGCAGGAGGGACCCAGGTGAATATCGTCTGAAGTGGACCCCCAGAAAACTGCAACAGACTTACAGAAGACGAAGTTGGCTGTTAAAAGAAAAACAAGCAGAAAGCGACAACAACATTCACAAAAAGTCCCCACAAAAAACATATCCAAAGTTAACAGCCTCAAAGATCAAAATTAGACAAACTCATGAAGATGAGAAAGAATCAAAGTAAAATCACTGAAACTTCCAAAAGTCCAAGTGTCTCTTCTCCTCCAAATGATTGCAACACCTCTCCAACAAAGGCACAGAACTGGGCCGAAGCTGAAATGGATGAATTGACAGAAGTAAGCCTCAAAAGGTGAATAATAACGAAATTAACTGAGCTAAAGGAGAATGTTTTTACCCAATGCAAAGAAACTAAGAACCATGATAAAACATTACAGGAGCTGTTAACCAGAATAACCAGTGTAGAGAAGAACATAAATGACTTGATGGAGCTGCAAAACACAACATAAGAACTTCACAATAAAACTACAAGTATCAATAGGAGAATAGACCAAGCAGAGAAAATAATTTCAGAGCTTGGAGACTATCTTGCTGAAATAAGACAGGCAGACAAGATTAGAGGAAAAACAAAAAAAGAAAAAAGAAAAGGAATGAACAAAACCTCCAAGAACTATGGGATTACGTAAAAAAAACTGAACCTGTGACAGATTGGGGTACCTGAAAGAGATCGGAAGAATGGAACCAAGTTGGAAAATATACTTCAGGATATCATCCAAAAGAACCTCCTCAACCTAACAAGATAGGCCAACATTCAAATTCAGAAAATCCAGAGAACCCAAGTAAGAAACTCTATGAGAAGGTCGACCCCAAGACACAATCATTAGATTCTCCAAGGTCGAAATGAAGGAAATAATATTAGGGGCAGCCAGAAAGAAAGACTACATTACTCACAGAGAAAAGCCCTTTAGACTAACAGCAGACTTCTCAGCAGAAACCCTACAAGCCAGAAGAGATTGAAGTCCAATATTCAAAATTCTTAGAGAGAATAATTTACAGCCTAGAATTTCATATGCAACCATAGTAAGCTTCATAACCAAAGTGGAGATAAAATATTTTTCAGACAAGCAAATGCTGGGGAAATTCATCACTACCAGGCCTGCCTTATAAAGAACTCCTGAAAGAAGCACTAAATCTGGAAAGGAAACACTATTACCAGCCACTGCAAAAACACACTGAAATACAGGGACAAATGACACTATGAAGCAACTGCATCAACAAGTCTACAAAATAACCAGCTAGCGTCATGATGAGAGGACAAAATTCACACATAGCAATATTAAACTTGAATGTAAATGCGCAAAATGCCCCAATTAAAAGACACAGAATGGCAAGCTGGATAAAGAGTCAAGACCCATTGTTGTGCCATGTTCAAGGGACCCATCTCATATGCAAAGACACACATAGGCTAAAAATAAAGGGAAGGAGGAAAATTTACCATATAATTGGAAAGCAGAAAAAAAAGCAGTGGTTGCAATCCTAGTTTATGACAAAACAGATTTTAAACCAAAAGAGATAAGAAAAAGCACAAAGAAGGGTATGACATAATGGTAAAGGTATCAATTCAACAAGAAGAGCTAACTATCCCAAATATATATGCACCTAATACAGGAGCATCCAAATTCACAAAACAAGTGCTCAGAGATCTCCAAAGAGACTTAGACTTTCACACAATTATAGTGGAAGACTGTAACACCTCACTGTAAATATGAGACATATCATTGAGACAGAAAAATAAC
Organism: Rhinopithecus bieti; assembly: GCF_001698545.2. Taxonomy (NCBI): domain Eukaryota; kingdom Metazoa; phylum Chordata; class Mammalia; order Primates; family Cercopithecidae; genus Rhinopithecus; species Rhinopithecus bieti. The sequence goes on from NW_016816583.1 coordinate 2,779, forward strand.
AAAGATATTCAGGACTTGATCTCAGCTCTGGATCAAGTGGACTTGGTAAACATCTATAGAACTCTGCACTCAAAACCAACAGAATATACATTTTTCTTAGCACCATATGTCACTTACTTTAAAATCTGTCACAGAATTAGAAGTAAAACACTTTTCAGCAAATGCAAAAGAACTGAAATCATAACAAACAGTCTCTTAGACCACAGTGCAATCAAATTAGTACTAAAGATTTAAAAAACTCACACAAAGCCACACAAATACCTGGAAATTGAACAACCTGCTCCTGAAGGAGTAAATAATAAAATTAAGTCAGAAATGAAGAAGTTATTTGAAATCAATGAGATCAAAGAGGCAACATACCAGAATCTCTGAGACACAGCTAAAGCAGTGTTAAGAGGTAAATTTATAGGATTAATACCCACATAGAAAAGCTAAAAAGATCTCAAATCAACACCCTAACATCACAAAAAAGAACTAGAGGACCAATAGCAAAGAAACCCAAAAGCTAGCAGAAGACAAGAAATGATTAAGATCAGAGAAGAACTGAAGGAGATAGAGACACAAAAAAACTTTCAAAAAACCAGTAAATCCAGGAGCTGGTTATTTTCTAAAAAATTGATAAAATAGACCACTGGATAGACCAATAAAAAAGAAAAGATAATAATCAAACTGACACAGTAAAAAAAGATAAAAAGGATATCACCACTGATCCCACAAAAATACAAGCAACCATCAGCAAGTACTATAAACCCCTATGCAAATAAACTAGAAAATCTAGAAGAAATGAATAAATTCCTGAACACATACACCCTCCCAAGACTCATCCAGGAAGAAATTGAATCCCTGAAGAGACCAACAAAAAGTTTTGAAATTGAGAGAGTAGTAAATAGTCTACCAACCAAAAGAAGCCCAGGATCAGATGGATTTGCAGCTAAATTCTACCATAGGTACAAAGAAGAGCTGGCACCATTTCTTCAGAAACTATTCCAAACAATTGAAAAAGAGGAACTCCTCCCTAACTCTTTCTATGAGGCCAGCTTCATCCTGATACCAAAACCTGGCAGAGATACAACACAAAAAGAAAACTTCAGGCCAATATCTTTGATGAATATCGATGCAAAAATTCTCAAAAAAAATACTGGCAAATGGAATCCAGCAGCACCTCAAAAGCTTTTCCATCATGATAAATTTGGCTTTAGTCCTGGCATGTAAACCTGATTCAACATACACAAATCAATAAACATAATTCATTACATAAATAGAACTAAAGGCAAAAACTACATGATTATCTCAATAGATTCAGAAAAGGCCTTCAATATAATTCAACATCTCTTTATGTTAAAAATTCTCGTCTGTCGCCAGACTGCCTCTCTAGGTTCCTCCTCTCTGGGAAGGGCATCCTTGAAAAAAGGCTCCAGTCAAGGGCTTATAGATAAAACCCCCATCTCCCTGGGACAGAGAATGTGGGGGAAAGGGCAGCTGTGGGCACAGCTGCAGCAGATTTAAATGTCCCTGCCTGATGGCTTTGAAGAGAGAAGTGGATCACCTAGCACAGCATTCGAGCTCTGCTAATGGTCAGACTGCCTCCTCAAGCAGGTCCCTGACCTCCGTGTCTCCTGACTGGGAGACCCTTCCTCTAGCAGGGGCCGACAGACACCTCATACAGGAGATCTCTGGCTGGCATTTGGCAGGTCCCCTTATGGGACAAAGCTTCCAGAGGAAGGAACAGGCAGCAATCTTTGCTGTTCTGCAGCCTCCGCTGGTGATACCCAGGCAAACAGGGTCTGGAGTGGAACTCCAGCAAACTCTAGCAGACCTGCAGCAGAAGGGCCTGTTAGAAAACAACGAAAACAGAAAAGAATGGCATCAACATCAACATAAAAGACTTCCATTCAGAAATCCTATCTGAAGGCCACCAACATCAAAGACCAAAGGTAGATAAATCCACAAAGATGGGGAGAAACCAGCCCAAAATGCTGAACATTCCAAAAAACAGAACACCTCTTCTCCTCCAAGGGATCGCAACTCCTCGATAGCAAGGAAACAAAACTGGATGGAGAATGCATATGACAAATTGACTGAGGTAGGCTTCAGAAGGTGGGTAATAACAAACTCCTCTGAGCGAAAGGAGCATGTTCTAACCCAATGCAAAGAAGCTAAGAACTTTGAAAAAAGGTTAGAGGAATTGCTAACTAGAATAACCACTTTAGAGAAGAACATAAATGGCCTGATGGAGTCAAAAAACACAGCACAAGAACTTCGTGAAGCATGCACGGATATCAATAGCCAAATCGATAAAGCAGAAGAAAGGATATCAGATATTGAAGATCAATTTAGTGAAATAAAGTTCAAAGATACAATTACAGGAAAAAGAATGAAAAGAAATGAACAAAGCCTCCAAGAAATATGGGACTATGTGAAAAGGCCAAACCTAAGTTCGATTGGAGTACCTGAAAGTTACAGGGAGAACAGAACCAAGTTGGAAAACAGTCTTCAGGATATTATTCAGGAGAACGTCCCTAACATAGCAAGGTAGGCCAATATTCAAATTCAGGAAATACAGAGAACACCACGAAGATACTCCTTGAAAAGAGCAATTCCCAAGACATGTAATCATCAGATTCACCAAGGTTGAAATGAGGGAAAAAATGTTAAGGGCAGCCAGACAGAAAGGTTGGGTTATTCACAAAGGAAAGCCCATCAGACTAACAGTGGATCTCTCTGCAGAAACCCTACAAGCCAGAAGAGAGTGGGGGCTAAAATTCAACATTCTTAAAGAAAAGAATTTTCAATCCAGAATTTAATATCCAGTCTAAGCTTCATAAGCGAAGGAGAAATAAAATCCTTTACAGACAAACAAATGCTAAGAGATTTTGTCACCACCACACCTGCCTTCCAAGAGCCCCTGAAGGAATAATTAAATATAGAAAGGAACAACTGGTACCAGCCAAGACAAAAGCGTACCAAATTGTAAAGACCATCAACACTATGAAGAAACTGCATCAACTAATGGGCAAAATAACCAGCCAGCATCATAATGACAAGATCAAATTCACACATAACAATATTAACCTTAAATGTAAATGGGCTAAATGCCCCAATTAAAAGACACAGACTGGCCAATTGGATAGAGTCAAGACCCATCGGTGTGCTATATTCAGGAGACCTATCTCACATGCAAAGGCACACATAGGCTCAAAATAAACTGATTGAGGAATATTTATATTTACCAAGCAAATGGAAACAAACAAACAAACAAAAAACGGGTTGCAATCCTAGTCTGTGATAAAACAGGCTTTAAACCAACAAAAACCAAAGGAGACCAAGAAGGGCATTACATAATGTTAAAAGGATCAATGCAACAATAAGAGGTAACTATCCTAAAAATATATGCACCCAATACAGGAGCACCCAGATTCATAAAGCAAGTTCTTAGAGACCTACAAAGAGACTTAGACTCCCACACAATAACAGTGGGGGACTTTAACACCTCACTGTCAATATTAGACATATCAATGAGACAGAAAATTAACAAGGATATTCAGGACTTAAATTCAGCTCTGGACCAAGCAGACCTAATGGACACCTACAGAACTCTCCACCCCAAATCAACAAAATATACATGCTTCTTGGCACCATATCACAGTTATTCCAAATGTGAACACATAATTGGAAGTAAAACACTCCTGAGCAAATGCAAAAGAATGGAAATCATAACAAACCATCTCTCAGACCACAATGCAATCCAATTAGAACTGAGTATTAAGAAACTCACTCAAAACCGCGCAACTACATGGAAACTAATCAACCTGCCCCCGAATGACTACTGGGTAAATAATGAAATCAACGCAGAAATAAATAAGTTATTTGAAACCAATGAGAACAAAGACACAATGTACCAGAGTCTCTGGGACACAACTAAAGCAATATTTATAGAGAAATTTACAGTACTAAATGCCCACAAGAGAAAGCAGGAAAGATCTAAAATTGACACCCTAACATCACAATTAAAAGCAAGAGCAAACAAATTCAAAATCACAAATCACAAATTAAAACCAGGAGCAAACAAATTCAAAACCTAGCGGAGAACAAGAAATAACTAAGATCAGAGCAGAACTGAAGGAGATAGAAACACGAAAATCCCTTAAAAAATCAATGAATCCAGTAGCTGGTTTTTTGAAAAGATCAACAAAATAGCAAGACCGCTAGTCAGACTAATAAAGAAGAAAAGAGAGAAGAATCAAATAGATGCTATAAAAAATGATAAAGGGGATATCACCACCAATCCCACAGAAATACAACCTATCATCAGAGAACACTATAAACAACTCTACACAAAGAAACTAGAAAATCTAGAAGGAACGGATAAATTCCTGGACACACCCACCCTCCCAAGTCAAAACCAGGAAGTCAAATCCCTGAATAGAC
>NW_016816583.1:7511-11935 GCF_001698545.2 Rhinopithecus bieti
ATATCCCTGATGAACATAGATATTATTGTCAAAAAGCTTATCCTCCATGATCAAGTCAGCTTCATCCCTGGGATGCAAGGCTGATTCAACATACACAAATCAATAAACATAATCCAGCATATAAACAGAACCAAAAACAAAAACCACATGATTATCTCAATAGATGCAGAAAAGGCCTTTGACAAAATTCAGCAGCCCTTCATGCTAAAAACTCTCAATAAATTCGGTATTGATGGAACTTATCTCAAAATAATAAGAGTTGTTTATGACAAACCCACAGCCAATATCATACTGAATGGGCAAAAACTGGAAGCATCCCCTTTGAAAACTGGCACAAAACAAGGATGCCCTCTCTCACCACTCCTATTCAACATAGTATTTGAAATTCTGGGCAGGGCAATCAGGCAAGGGAAAAAAATAAAGGGTACTCAAATAGGAAGAGAAGAAGTCAAATTGTCTCTGAAGATGACATGATTGTATATTTAAAAAACCCTATCATCTCAGCCCAAAATCTCCTTAAGCTGATATGCACCTTCTGCAGTCTCAAGACACAAAATCAATGTGCAAAAACCACAAGCATTCCTATACAACAATAATAGAAAACAGAGAGCCAAATCATGAGTGAACTCCCATTCACAATTACTACAAAGAGAGTAAAATTCCTAGGAATCCAACTTACAAGGGATGTGAAGGACCTTTTCAAGGAGAACTACAAACCACTGCTCAAGGAAATAAGAGAGGACACAAACAAATTGAAAAATATTCCATGCTCATGGATAGGAAGAATGAATATCATGAAAATGGCCATATTATCCAAAGTAATTTATAGATTCAATGTTATCCCCATCAAGCTACCACTGACTTTCTTCACTGAATTAGAAAAAATTACTTTAAATTTCATAAGGAACCAAAATCTGCCCTCATTGCCAAGACAATCCTAAGCAAAAAGAAAAAGCTGGAAGCATCAGGCTACCCAACTTCAAACTATACTACAAGGCTACAGTAACAAAATCAGAATGCTACTGTTACCAAAACAGACATATAGACCAATTGAACTGAGTAAAGATCTCAGAAATAAGACCACACATCTACAACCATCTGATCTTTGACAAACCTGACCAAAATACGCAATAGGAAAATAATTCCCTATTTAATAAATGGTGCTGAGAAAACTGGCTAACCATATGTAGAAAATTGAAACTGGACTCCTTCATTACACCTTATACAATCATTAACTCAAGATAAATTAAATGTAAACCCCAAAACTATAAAAACTATAGAAGAAAATCTAGGCAATACCATTCAAGACATAGGCAAGGGCAAAGATTTCATGACAAAAACATCAAAAGCAATTGTAACAAAAGCAAACATTGACATATATCATCTAATTAAACTAAAGAGCTTCTGCATAGCAAAAGAAACTACCATCAGAGTGGACTGACAACCTACAGAATGAGAGATAATTTTTACAATCCATCCACCGGGCAAAAGTCTAATAACCAGAATTTACAAGGAACTTAAACAAATTTACAAGAAAAGAAAAACCTCATTAAAACGTGAGCGAAGGACATGAGGAGACATTTCTCAAAAGAAGACATTTATGTGGTCAACAAATACATGAGAAAAAGCTCAATATCACTGATCATTACAGAATTGCAAATAAAAACCACAATGAAGTATCTCATGCCTGTCACAATGGCGATTATTAAAATGTCAAGAAACGACAGATGCTGGCAAGGCTATGAAGAAATTGGAATGATTTTACACTGTTGGTGGGAAAGTGAATTAGTTCAACCATTGTGGAAGACAGTGAGGTGGTTGCTCAGACCTGGAACCGTAAATATTTTACCCAGTAGTCCCAATACAATCCCATTATAGCCAAAGGAATATACATTTTTCTGTCATAAAGATACATGCACATGTATGTTCTCTGTAGCATTATTCACAATAGAAAAGGCATGGAATCAACAGAAATGCACATCATTGACAAAATGGATAAAGAAAATGTGGTACATATACACCATGGATTACTATGCAGCCATAAAAAGGAAGGAGATCATGTCCTTTGCAGGGACATGGACGGAGTTGGAAGCCATTATCCTCAGCAAACTAAGACAGGAACAGGAAACCAAACACCACATGTTCTCACTTATAAGTGGGAGCTGAACAATGAGAAAACATGGACACAGGGAGGGGAACAACACCCACCCTGTGATGGGGGTGGGAGGAGGTAGAGCATCAGGCTAGATAACTAACGCATGCTAGTTTTAATATGTAGGTGATGGTTTGACAGGTGCAGCAAACCACGATGGCACATGTTTACCCATATAACAAACCTGCACGTCCTGCACATGTGTCCTGGGATTTAAAATAATTTTATTTTAAAGTCAAAAAATAACAGATGAAGGTGAGATCGCAGAGAAAAGACCATGCTTTTACATCGCTGGCTGAGATGTAAGTTAATTTGGCCACTATGGAAAGCAGTTTGGTGATTTCTCAATGTATTTAAAACAGAATTACAATTTGACCCAGCAATCCCATTTCTGGATATATACTCAAAAGAGTTCTAACATAAAGACACATGCACCTGTACATTCTTTACATCACTACTCACAATAGCGAAGACATGGAATCAACCTAAATGCTCATCAATGGTTGATGGCCTAAAGAAAATATGGTACATATACACAATAGAATAATAAACAGTTATAAATAAGAATGAAATCATGTCTTTTACAGTAACATGGATTCAGCTTAGGTCATAATCTTAAGTAAACTAATACAGAAATGGAAAACCAAACACCACATGTTTTCACTTATAAGTGGGAGTTAAACATTGAGCACACATAGACCCAAAGAAGGAAACAACAGACACTGGGGCCTACTTAACGGTTAAGGGTGGAAAGAGGGTGAGAATTGAAAAACCCCTATTAGGTACTATGTTCATTAACTGCGTGACAAAATAATATGTACACCAAACCGCTGTGACACACAATTTACCTATATAACAAATTTGCTTATGTACCCCTGAAAGACCTGTTGGGGCGTGCGGGACTGGGAGAGGGATAGCATTACAGGAAGTACCTAATGTAGATGACGGGTTGATGGGTGCAGCAAACCACCATGGCACGTGTATACCTATGTAACAAACCTGCACGTTCTGCACATGTACCCCAGAACTTCAAGTATAATAAAAAAGCCAAATGTAGTCTAAAAAAAAGATAAAGAAGAAAAGCTGATCAACTGAGAATTAAGAATCAAAATGAAATCAATCCAGTGACACTGCTGCTTTTCTAAGCACATAATTCATTTTTTAATTAATGCAGTTAAGTCTAATGAGATGTCTTTCTTAACTATGCATTCAGCTCTTGCTATGACCAGATGTAGTAGAAACTGTATCTATTTTATTGTGGGGAATTCAATATTCTTTCAATCCTTCAATAATTATTTAGCATACAGCTGTGTCAGGCACTGTTCTATGTACTAGGAAAAAAAGAGATGAATAGAAAATGGCCCCTTTCCTCAGGGAGCTCGTAGTTTGATGGTAGGATTGGAGACACATTGAGACATAAATAGTTACTGTATGTGTAATCCCTTCGTTATTCAGCAACTCTTCTTTAGCATTCTAAAAATTGTAATCAACCAGAATCAACCATTGGAAATATAGTTCAATTAAAGGGCAATCATTTTTTCTAGGTTTCCACAACTACTGTTTTTCAGTAACCGATGGCCAATACCGAGCAAACAAGAGTAGACTGTTACAATAGCCCTGTCTGCTATGGGCTCCTTTGGGCTAATGAAGAGAGAAGTTTTTGCCATGTACTTGAGCTCCATGAGAGAAGAAGATATATTTGTTTTGCCTCTGATTATATCAATATTGCTCAGCCCTGTGCTTAGCTCAAAAAAGGCATTTAGCCAATGATAGATGAATATATAATTGATCACTAAGATACAATAATTGATATGATTAGGGTATATTTTCATTTAAAAGAACGTTTTAACATTTGTGTGGGTATACTGTAGGTGTATATATTTATGGATATGTGAGATATTTTGATACAGGCATGCAATATATACTAATCATATCAGGGTAAATAAGATATTCACCACTTCAAGTGTTTACCTTTTGTGTTACAGACAATCCATTTACACAATTTTAATTATATTTAAATTTACAGTTAAATAATTATTGCCAATAATCACCCTGTTGTGCTATCATATACTAATTTTTTAATTCTTTCTACTTTTATACACATTAACTATCCCCACTTCCCCTTACCTTCCCAATAATATTTGAGGCCTCTAGTAAAACCATCCTACTCTGTATCTCAATGACTACAATTGAATTAATTTTAGCTTCAACATATAAGTGAGAACATGAGGAGTTTGTCTTTCTTTTATTATTATAATTATTATTATTATTA
>NW_016816584.1:0-821 GCF_001698545.2 Rhinopithecus bieti
CAGTTTCTCAGAAAGCTTCTCTGCAGTTTTTATCTGACTATATTTCCTATTAGACCATAGACCCGAATGTGATCCCAAATATCCCTTTGTGGATCCATCCACGAGGGAGTTTCCAGGCTGTGTAATGTACAGAAAGCTTCAACTATGTGAGAAGAATAAACATAGAAAAAACAGATTCACAGAAAGCTTCATTTCAGTTTTATCTGAATATATTTCCTTTTTCACCATAGTCCTGAGTGTGCTCCCGAGGGTCCCATCATGGATCCGTCCATGACATTTTTCTAGCTGCATAATATAAAGAAAGCTTTACCTATGTTATATGATTACACATATCACAGAGTAGTTTCCTAGAAAGTTTCTTTCCAGTTTTTGTCTGAGGCTATTTCCCTTTTCACCATCGGCATCAACATACTCCCGAATATCACTCGGTACCTGTTTCTCCAAATGAGTTTCCCCGACGCTGTATGAGAAGAGAGGTATAACACTGTGAGTGGAATGCACATATCACAAAGCAGTTCCTCAGAAAACTTCTCTCCAGTTTCGGTCTGAATATATTTCCATTTTCACCGTAAGGCTGAACGTGCCCCCGAATATCCCATCACATGCTAAACGTACACAGTCTTAGAAAAATGCTGAATGAAAAGAGAGGCTTAACTGAGCGAGAGGAATTAAGATGACAGAGAGCAGTTTCACAGAAAGCTTCCTTGTGGATTTTACCTGAGGATATTTCTTTCTCCATGTTCTAAGTTTCGTTCCAAAATGTCCGTCCTCAGATTCCACAAAAAACAATAATTTCAAGCTGCTCAATCCAAAGAAAGGTT
>NW_016816585.1:0-822 GCF_001698545.2 Rhinopithecus bieti
TTTTGAACTGATGATATTTCCTTTATCAGGGTAGGCCTCAATGCAATACAAAGTAGCCCTTCTTAGTGTCCTGAAAGACAGTGTTAATGGACTGCTTCATGAAACATAAGTTTAACTCTGTGAGATGAATTCACACATCACCAAGAAGTTTCTAGGAATGCTTCTTTCTAGTTTTCATCTGAGGATATTTCCTCTGTCACTGTAAGCTTCATTGCGCTAAGAAGTATCGCATTGAAGGATGTGCAAGATGCCTGAATAGGACCAGCTCCAGTCTCCAACTCCCAGCACGAGCGATACAGAAGACCAGTGATTTCTGCATTTTCAACTGAGGTACTGGGATCATCTCACTAGGGAGTGCCGGACAATCGGTGCTGGTCAGCTGCTGCAGCCCGACCAGCGAGAGCTGAAGCAGGGTGAGCCATCGCCTCACCTGGGAAGCACAAGGGGAAGGGAATCCGTTTTCCTAGCCAGGGGAACTGAGACACACAACACCTGGAAAATCGGGTGATTCTCACCCCAATAGTGTGCTTTAAGCAAACGGGCACGCCAGGAGAATATATCCCACACCTGGCCGGGAGGGTCCCCCACATATGGAGCCTCCCTCATTCTTAACACAGCAGTCTGCGATCTAACTGCAAGGCAGCAGTGAGGCTGGGAGAGTGGCGCCCACCATTGCTGAGTCTTAAGTAGGTAAACAAAGCCGCTGGGAAGCTCGAACTGGGTGGAGCTTACAGCAGCTCAAGGAAACCTGCTTGTCTCTGCAGACTTCACCTCTGGGGACAGGGCACAGTTAACAACAACAACAATAAAAGTAGCAGGAAC
>NW_016816586.1:0-819 GCF_001698545.2 Rhinopithecus bieti
GCTCTTCTCCCCGGTTCTTCCCATCGATTCCTCACCTTTCCCCGGGTCCCCTCATCGCTTCCCCCTTCTTCTGCCCCGTCCCCCCATCCCCTTCGCCCTGTTCTCCCCCTCTCCGTCCGTCCCTCCCTCGCCGCTGGGAGGGGGGCGCGCACCTTGAGCATCCCCGCCGCTGGTCAGCACGCCGATGGCCTTGCCGGCCCCGGAGAGGTGCTCCAGGAACTTCCGCAAGGAGCCCTTGGGGGCCCGGGAGTCGTCCGCGTCCATGGCGAGGAGGCCGAGGGCAGCCGCTAGTCCGGGTTCGCAGCAGGCAATGGGGACACTGCCCGCGCACGCCCGACTGGGAACCGCCGCCCCGCCCGCGACCCCGCCCGGCCCCAGCGCCAATGGGCGGTGACGGGCAGCGCACGGTAGGGTCTGCGGGGGCGGGGGCGCGGCCAGGGGCAGGGAAAGGGGCAGGGGCTGGCGGGGGTGTGAGTGTGGGCAGGAGCACCTACGCGGGGTCGTCGTAGGTGGGGCCGCGCTAGCGGTGGGGAAGCCGCAGAGGCGGGGGTAGCGCCACAGGTGGGCGGGGTCCCTGCGGGTGGGGCCGCTTTGCTGGTGCGCGAGCCTCGCGGGTGGGTTGGAAGACTCTGATAGAGGGCTTTAGAGATGCCCGGAGCTCCCCAAGTGGGGGCAAGGGCAGCCTCCGGGGGAGGGGAGACCTCAGGGGGGCGGGGTCACATCGTTTGCTGGGCGGCGGGGAGGGATAGAACGCAGGGAGCGTCTCCGGAGGGGGCGAGGGAGACCGTGAGTGGGCGCGAACGCCGGGGCGGGTGGAAA
>NW_016816587.1:0-446 GCF_001698545.2 Rhinopithecus bieti
ATCCATGAGCATGGGATGTATTTGTATTTGTTTGTATCTATGATTTCTTTCAGTAGTGTTTTGTAGTTTTCCTTGTAGAGGTCTTTCAACTGCTTGGTTAGATATATTTCTAAGTTTTTGTTGTTGTTGTTGTTTGTTTGTTTGCAACTATTGTAAAAGGGGTTGAGTTCTTGATTTGATTCTCTGCTTGGTTGCTGTTGGCTTATAGAAGAGCTACTGATTTGTGTACATTAATCTTGTATCCAGAAACTTTGCTGAATTCTTTTATCAGTTCTAGGCTCTTTCTGGAGGAGTCTTTAAGGTTTTCAGGTAAAGGATCATATCGTCAGCACACAGTAACAGTTTGACTTCCTCTTTACCAATTTGGATGCCCTTTATTTCTTTCTCTTGTCTGATTGCTCTAGGACTTCCAGTGCTATGTTGAAGAGGAGTGGTGAGAGTTGTCA
>NW_016816588.1:0-967 GCF_001698545.2 Rhinopithecus bieti
CCATGGCGCACTTGGGTTATCACAATAAAAGTACATTTATATAAAGTAAAAAACATAATGTGGAGCAAATATATACATATGTACATTGTTAGAGTTCAAGTGAATATACAGTTTTCAAGTGTGTAAATAAATTCAGTAGCACTACAAAAATGCAAGTCATCTGAGAAGTTTACAGTGGTCCCCAAAACTATAGGAGAGAATAAAGTAAAATAGCTATAGGTAATTAAAAGCTAATTAGATAAATCAAGTTACAGTTTCATCCTCCAGATTAAAGTGCTCCAATATAATCCATACCACAGCAAACAAAATCCTGAAGAATTCTGCCAATCATCTTGCCTCTTAACCGCAATATAACAAGAACATACATAAAAGAGATTACTGATTTAGTAAATGCTATCATCTCATAACCCATTCACACCACTGGCCTGTGATATTCTTCCCCTGGGAGAGATGTCAAGATTTAATGAGATTCTATCATAACCTGTAGAAAAAATGAGCAACACGGAAACATTCCAATTCCAATCTTAGGTGAGTTCCAATGAAATTACCTGAAGAACTGAACTAGTGCTTTTAGTTAAGGGGAAAGTGCCCTAGTTTTAAAAAATATGTCTATAAATCTAGTTTTAAAACATAGCAATTGGCTGCGTGTGGTGGCTCATGCCTATAATCTCAGCATTTTGAGAGGCTGAGGTGAGAGGACTGCTTGAACCCAGGAGTTCAAGACCAGCCTGAGCAAAATAGAGAGACCCCATCTCTACAAAAATAAATTTTAAAAACTGGGCATGGTGGCATATACCTGTGGTTCCAGGTACCTGGAGGGCTGAGGTAGGAGGATCGCCTGAGCCCGGCAGGCCAAAGCTACAGTGAGCTGTGATCGTGCCACTGCACTCCAGCCTGGACGAGGAGAGCAAGATTCTCTCTCAAAATAAATACATAAAATACAGCAGTCCAAAATGTGTCATCTTCT
>NW_016816588.1:4158-7393 GCF_001698545.2 Rhinopithecus bieti
GGTTCAAGCGATTCTTCTGCCTTGGCTTCCCAAGTAGCCAGGATTACAGGTGCCCGGCACCATGTCCGGCTAATTTTTTTGTATTTTTATTAGAGACAGAGTTTCACCATGTTGGCCAGGCTGGTCTCAAACTCCTGACCTCAGGTGATCCACCCGCCTCAGCCTCCCAAAGTGCTGGGATTACAGGTGTGAGCCACCACGCCCAGCCTTCATTCATTTTCATGGAGAAAAATATTTCATTTATACCATATTTTGTTTATCCATTTATCTATTGGTTGTTTCTACTTATTTTAGCTATTATGAATAATATTGCTGTGAATATTTGTGTACAAGGTTTTAGTGGACACAAGTTTTTATTTTTCTTTAGTATATATCCAGGAATGGAATTGCTGGGTCATATTGTAATTCTGTTCAACTTTTTGAGGAACTTCCCAACTGTTCTCCATCGTGGCTGTGCCATTGTATATTCCTACTAGCAATGTATGAAGTTACAAATTTCTCCACATCCTGAGAACCCTTTATTATTTTCTGTTTTTCTTTTTGATTATAGCCATCCTAGTAGGTGTAAAGTGGTATCTCATTGTGATTTTATTTTGCATTTCCCTAAATGATTAGTGATGTTGAGCATCTTTTCATGTGCTTCTTGGCCATTAGTATATCTTCTTTAAAGAAATGTCTATTCAAGTCTTTGGCAGTTTCTAAATGAGTTATTGTCTTTTTGTTGTTAGGTTGTAAGAGTTATAATCTGGATAACAGATCCTTATTAGATATGTAATTTGCACATATTTTCTACCATTTTGTGGGTTGTCTTTTGTCTTTTTACTTTATTTTTTATTGCTTGTGTTTTGGTATCATTATTGAGAATTCATTGTTAAATTAAAGATCATGAAGAGTTACTCTTATTTTTTCTTCTATAATTTTTAGTTTTAGCTCTTGTGTTCAGGTCTGTAATCAGTTGAAGTTAATTTTCAATATGGTGTGTGCTAGGAGTTCAGCTTCATTGTTTTGCATGTGTCTATGCAATTGACTCAAAGTGATTTGGTGAAAAATATTATTTTCTGATGGTATAAGGTCCCAACACCCTTGTAGAAATTCAATTGAAGATATATGTATGAGTTTATTTCTGCAGTCTTAATTCTATTCTGTTGGTCTAAATGTTTATCTTTATGCCAGTATCAGATTGTTTTGATTATTTTAGTTTTGTAATAAAATAGACAAACATTTGGCAGATACATCAAGACAAAAGAAAAGTATATAGAAATAATATTATGGGCCGGGCGCGGTGGCTCAAGCCTGTAATCCCAGCACTTTGGGAGGCCGAGACGGGCGGATCACGAGGTCAGGAGATCGAGACCATCCTGGCTAACACGGTGAAACCCCGTCTCTACTAAAAAATACAAAAAAACCAGCCGGGCGAGGTGGCGGGCGCCTGTAGTCCCAGCTACTCGGGAGGCTGAGGCAGGAGAATGGCGTGAACCCGGGAGGCGGAGCTTGCAGTGAGCTGAGATCTGGCCACTGCACTCCAGCCCGGGCAACAGAGCGAGACTCCCCCACAAAAAAAAAAAAAAAAAAAAAAAAAGGAAATAATGTTATGAAAGAAAAGGGGAACATATTGAAAACACCATAAAGATTAAAAGATTAAGGGACAGTGTTAACAATTTATGCCAATAGGGTTTGAAAGTTTAGAGGAAATAGACAAATTCCTAGCAAAATATAAATTATCAAAACCTACTCAAGAAAATATAGAAATCTTATATAGTCACAAGATATTAAAGTATTAAATTCTTCCTAGAGACCCAAATATATGCTTTCTACCAGTAACTCACTGTAAATAAAAGGGATAATATATTGTGCAAACACTAGTCAAAAAAAGTTGTTATGATAATATTAATATAAACAAAAGTGGACTTCAGAAGAAGGAATATTATCAGAGAGAAAGAGGGCACTGCTTGGCGAATTGCCCTCTGATAAAGACAACAATACCGGAAGTAAAATTGACAGAACTGCAAGGGGAAATTGACAAATCCACAATTATATTTGGGATTTCAATGCTTTACTCTTAATAATTAATACAAAATTAGCTAAAATTAATTTTAGCTAAATAAATTAGCTAAAAGTTAATAAGGATAGATCTGAACAACACTAGAATAAACTTGTCCTAATGGACACTTATAGAACACTATAACCAAAAGTGATAGAATTCACAGTTTTGCAAGTACACATGGAATGTTCACCAAAATAAACCATATCCTGATTTATAAAATAAACTAACAAACTGGCTTCTCTCATTTAGCAATATGAATTTAAATTTCTCCCATGTCTCTTCATGGCTTTATACCTCATTTCCTTTTATTGCTGAATAATGTTTCATTTTATGCATGGGCCATAAAATGTTTGTCTGTGCACCTATTGAGGGACATCTTGGTTGCTTCCACGTTTTGGCCAATATTAATAAAGCTGTTATAAACATTCATTTGCAGGTTTTGTGTTATCATGAATTTCCACTCATTTGGTTAAATACCTAGGAATATAATTGCCAGATAGCATAGCAATTCTATGTTTAGGTTTGTAGGGAACTGCAAACTGTCTTCCAAAGTGACCGTATCATTTTGCATTTCCACGAACAGTGAATGGGAGTTCCTTATGCTTCACAACCTCTACAGCATTTGGTGTGGTCAGTGTTCTAGATTTTGGCTATTCTTTCAGGTGCATAGTAGCATCTTATTGTTGTTTTAATTTGTAATTCCCTGAGGATGTATGAGGGGACTTCAAAATTCATGGAAAATTGAACTAAAAGGTAAAAGTAAAAAATATAAACTTCTTAACATAAGCTCCATCAAGTTCAAGATATTTTGTAAGCAATGATACCAGCCATTTGATTCATCCCTAAGGAACTGAGGGTTCTGAGAATTTAATCAGGTCAATGCAGTCTTTTTTACGTTATGAACTGAAGAAAATATGTGCAATTTAAAGATTTGTTAAGATTTTGAAACAAAAGAAGTCAGAAGGAGCCAAATCAGGACTGTAAGTTGGATGAATGCCTAATGATTTCCCATCAAAGCTCTCACAAAATTGCCCTTGTTTGATGAGGGGAATGAGCAGGAGCATTGTGATGGGGAAGGACTCTCTAGTGAAGCTTTCCCAGGTGTTTTCTGCTAAAGCTTTGACTTTCTCGAAACACTTTCATAATAAGCAGATGTTATTGTTCTTTGGCCCTCCAGAAAACCAACAAGAA